>NC_044907.1:53333694-53618694 GCF_001633185.2 Quercus lobata
GAGCTATGTGGTTCCTCATTTAAACAGTTCAGTGTTAACTGTTGTTTCATAAAAAGAAAAAACAAGCATAGCTGATGTGTGACTCCCACGGTAGCAGCAGTCGATTGCTCTCGATTCCTCAAGCTCGTAAGCGACTTCCCGGGTTCCAAACATCGATCCTCAACTGTAGTATGACTCTTTTACCCTTGCTTCCCATTGAAATTAATTTCAAATCCTGCATTAATCTCCCTGTGAAAGCTGAAATTTCGAACTATGCAAGTGTGGGGATTTTCATGATTTTGGGTGTTGTGGTCTGAAATGGGTCATGGGTTTTTACATATGCATGTTGCTCATACGATTTGTAGCCTTTAATTACATAGCCCTACAGCGATTTCTACAAGCCCATTCAATTTAGGGTTCATGTGTTAATATGGAATTTGGGGATTTTCATGGGTGTTGGTGTTTTGACATGAAATAGGTAATGGGTTTTTTTGTATGGATGTTGTACACACGTTTTCTACCCTTGAATTGCAAAGAACGCATGATTTGTGAGAAATGAAAAATTAGAGTTCATGTCTTCATATTGGGAATTTCGGGATTTTGATGTATTGCTTCATTTGATCTGAACTGGTTCATGGGTTGCTGTGTATGCATGTTGGCGAGATGTTCTCTATCGTTTATATTCAAAATTTTCACATCTTGGTATACATGTTGGTTCATTCGCCAATCTTGTTCTTCGTGGAATTTGGGGTTTTGTTGAATTGGGTATAATTGCCTGAAATTGACCACATGGTAAGACATTGATGGATGGTAGTGACTGGTTTTACACCCGCTGCACCATGTACACTGTGGGTTTGCATGGTTCTCAAATAACTTGACTGTATGGGTCAATGTTCATGTACATACAGAAAATTTTTCATTTCAATGCATTCATTCATTGACGCTTATTGTGCATCAATATCATGCAGTCTTTTTGTCATGCATATGTACATTGTGTTTATGTGTCTCTAACGCAGTTCTAAATATTGGTTTTCTGTTGTGCTTTCATTCCCACCTGTACATCCTAGTTATGGCTCCTAAGAAGTCTAAAACCATTAAAACCAAAGCCAAAAGAGTGTCTGCCTCCTCATCTAAGCCTGCCAAAAGAGTGTCTGCCTCCTCATCTAAGCCTGCAATTGTGTTTGATGAAACAACGTTTCAAACGGTTACGAAGGCGCAAAGGTTTGAAAATGTAATTCAGTATTGGACAATTTGGCCGGAACGAGAAATCAATCTAGATGAATTACCACTTGCTGTCCATAGGAATCTACAGTGTAGGAACTGGTTGTCTCTATGTAAAGGTTTACAACCCCCTCCAGTTGCACTGATTAGAGAGTTCTATGCCAATCTCGAAATTCGTTCTGATAATGATTTCGCTACTTGGATTCGAGGTCGATACTTTGTCATAACTAAGAATGATATATCCAATGCTCTTGATGTACCTCGTGTTAGAACACCTACTTATCCATACTCATACTCGAACCGTCCTGAAATCTCTGATGTTATGACTCTTCTTTGCGGAAGATCAATGACATTGGCCTTCACAACATCAAGAATTAACTCGAGTGACTTAACCGAGCTTAATTATATCTTATTTAGGATAGCTTGTCACAACATCTTCCCCATCTCCCATGTCCATACTATTCCTAGAGAGAGGTGTTACTTTTTGTATGCCCTCGTCACTGATGCGTCCATTTGTTTTGCTTCCCTTTTCTATGAAACGCTTGTTCGGGCGCATAGGAGTAAGAGTAAGAAGCATGGTCTATTCTTCCCAGTTTTCATCTATAGGATTCTACGCTATGTAGGGGTAGAGAATTTTCCTTCCCTAGAGTTGATCCACATCACAACCCCTATAGGAGCCACCTTTCTCAAACAGCGGACTGCACAAAAGAGGAGTGTTGGACCGAGTGTTGGGTCATCAAAAAGGCCACGAGTACAGTCCACCACTGGAGACGATCATGCTGAGCAGAGTCCTGTTGATCCTACAGGTACCGTTGCTGACATTGGTGACGATGGGGTACATGCTCACAGCACAGCTGCAGACCCCACCGTTCCTCCTCCCCTATCTCTTCGTGCTATGATGGAGACCATTATGACGACTCAAGCAGCTCATGGACAACTTTTAGATGGCCTTATTGCTGAGGTTGCTGCGTTGAGAGCAGATTTTTCAGAGTACAGCAGTGCTTTTCCACCTCCACCACCGTCTGACTCTTGATGATTGCCTTTGGCAATACATAACAGACAGGGGAAGTAGGGATTGCAGCGTAGGAGCTTTAGGGTTAATTTGTAGCTTCCATAGATTGTATGAAAGTTTTTTTATGTGATTCTCAAGTATTTGTATATTATTATATGTACTCTTCAAGGTCCACAAACATGGTTTTAATTTTATGATAATATGACCATATTCACAATGTGTGATGACTTTTATATTGAATGATCATTTGCTTTCTTTATTTTTTTCCTTCAACTGGAATGTTGATATGCATATTTGAAGAAAAACTACAATCATTGAAATGATAACAGAAAGGAACCTACCTCGTTATATGCATTATCGATTAGTTATGCAATGGCTACACCAAAAAAATAAAAAGAGATCATAAAAGTAGATTAAACACATACTAGCCTCTGAGCACGCACGTGCACAGAGGTTGTTCTAATTTTATGGATAAGGATTAATTTAAAGCATTGATCATAATTTGGGATTACTCCATTTTCCAAACAAAAAAAAAGTATGGCATTGTGATTCACCGCACATAATACTCATCACACCCATACGTTTTTTTTATTTGTTTCATTCTTTTTTTTTTTATTTTTTTTTATGATTGGAAAATATAATAATCCAATATTACAATAAATGCTGTAAATTAACCCTTACCCAAAAAATTGAAGAGACTCTGAGCACGCGCGTGCTAAAAGCCTAGTTTATAGTTGTATTTGATTAAATTTCCTATGCCGTACTCATACACGTTTATACATTTTCGATGAACGTTATATACATTTTTTTTCATAATTAATACCTACGTTTCCTGTTTCCGGTCACTGATTTTTTTTGTGTTTCCACTTCTCCATCCATATCCTTATATTTAGGGAAAATTTTAAGATTACAGTGGGGAATTCGTGTGACCCTATCCTTATTTAAAAGTTTATGAAAATAAGGAAAACTACACGTTTTAAAAAATCCCACTTACTACACATCCATAACAAAAGTGAAAAAGAGTTGAAATTCGAAATATACTTATTTCACCGGTGAAGGAATCAATAATGGTTAGCCACTTATTACACCCCCATAACAAAACTTAAAAAGAGATTAGATTTCAAAGATATCAATTACCCTTAAAACTGAGAAAATGCAAATAACATTGTTAATGGAGCAGTAAAGTAATAGTCTATAAAAGAGGAAATGTAAATTGAATTTCACATAGAATTATACAAATGATAAATATAATTTATGTTACAAAAGAAATATGTTTACAACAATTTCTTAGATAACAACCACTTTAGGTGAGGGTTAAATTGGGTAAAATAATATTGAATCTCAAATATATAATATAATAATACCCTCTAAAATAAAGTGGCATAAATTACATTTTTAAAAAAAAATACCGTAAATTACATGGAAAACTTGTTTACACAATACCCTCTAAATAAGAGTAGTGTAATTTACTTTAGGGAAAAAGTAGCGTAAATTACCACTTCAAGCAGCCTAATTCCCTTAAAACCAAACACCAAATTGGCCAATGATGAACACAATGCCTCCATCAAATAGGTTGCCAGGGTCCACTTCACTTCTACAACACATCTCTACTTGAGTTCGGATACCTCTTTTTCTTTTTCTTTTTTAAATCAAACGCCTTTTTGACCTTCTAGCTCGTGCTTCGTCCATAACTATCTCAAATAATATACTTGTTCCATAATTATCGAACCAGTAACACAACATTACCGCTAACCACTCACCATATTTGTTAGTTACTTGAAAATTAAATAACTGGGAAAATACAAAGTTCTAGTAGTTTGTCAATACCATAAAAAACGAATATCTTAAAAGCTCTAACGAAAATCATATTAACAAGAAGTCATATAATTTACCAATAATAATAACAATAGTATCAGTAAAAAAGTAGCTAACCTTTTTCAAGAGAATAAGAAATTTGTTATACATTATTAGGGTTAAATACTAACCACACTGCAATCACAACATAAACAGGGGAAAAAATTGACCTTTGTTAACAAAATAAGCAGGTACTATGGAAAATCACAACTAACTACTTGTCACATAAGGCATAGGAATAATTGACCAATAACAAAGAGGTAGCCTTTGGTAAGGAAATAAGTAGTTAAAAAGCCTCAGTTAATTGGCAACAGAGTTTTCCATAAAGTGTAAAAACATTGATGACGACCTTTGTTGAGACAATAAGCTGTGTAAAGACCCTTTATCATATAAGTTACCGGGCATGTACACACATAAAACTGTAAATATACTATTACGCAATCAGGGGAAGAAGAAGATGTAGAACCAAATCTGTTTTGAAATTCGTTTTCTAAACAAGTTTTTTGAAATACATCATGGAAATATTAATGCATTATCAGAACTCTCAATTTCAATTCAAACACTACTAGAGTTTCCTCGCAACTTGTTATGAAACAAAAAATATACATGCAACATAAATCATAGGAAAGAAAATAATTATATAATTACAGAATAAACATTCTTCCCCAAGAGGAAGGAAAGCATAGGCAGATGAACGAAAGGAGTAATCAAACCTTAGAAATGGTTGGAATTCGTTCTGCATAGCATAAACCAGGAGCAGTTAAATTCTAAGTTTCCTTGCAACTTCCTATGAAATAGGAAATAAACATGCAACATCAATGCTAGGAAAACAAATAAATTATACACTTAAACAATATAATTTTTTCACAACAGCGAACGAAAGCATAGGCAGATGAAAGGAAGAAGTAATCAAACCTTAGGAAGCATAAACCAGGACCATTAAAATTATCAGTTTCCTTACAACTTGTTATGAAACGGAAAATAAACATACAACATCAATCATAGAAAAACAATCAAATTATATAATTAGACAACAAAATTTTTTGACAAAAAGGAACAAAAGTTTAGGCATATTAAAGAAATGAGTAATCAAACCTTAGGAATGGTTGGAATTGGTTTTGCAGAGCATAAACCAAGACCATTAAAGTTGTAAAGAAAAGTAAAATCGGAATAGATGGAGAACCTCTTCCTATATAAGATACATAAATAGCATTCATTGAAAAATAGGGGAGCTGTATGTTAAGGTGGCTTAATCAGTGTGGTAACTGCGACCATGCACCGTTAGTTGAGTAGGAGAGGAACAATCTTGGGTTTTGATTATTGTAGAAGGAGAGGTGAACCTGAAAATACACGGGTGTGAGGGAAAATAAATAAATAAAAAAGGAGCACAGCTAACTTTCACCTAACTTCTATCAGCAATAGTAGCGTAATTACAATTGATCCCAGTTAAATTTAGACAGATGGAGGAAAATTAGACACCAATTTCATATTTAAATTGGTGTCATCCCCACAAGAATCTAGACACATGACATTGGTAACAGTTATGACCCTCTTCATACAGTGTTTTTCTAGCCTGTATTGACATGACAAGCTCTACTAAATTTTGATTGTAATGCTTGAACCGTGAAATGAGGTTATAAATGCACCACAATAATGATTTTCTTTCTACTCCCACTAAATTCGTAGATTGAGTAAGCTATGAGTCGCAGCGTCTCAATGTCAAATCGTAAAATGCGAAACGAGTTTGGATCTACTTCAACATATGGATCATTAGAAGCTCCAGCAGATCAACAACTACAGACATACACAGACCACTATGGAGGAAAATGGGTCGGAAAGAAGAGAGATTTCATTAATATGCCAATATACACGTACGAGAGTCTTGGAAGCGTCGGACACATCATGGTCGGCAAACCCACAAAACTAAGTACAGATACAACCGCAATAGAGTTCACCGTAGCAGAACCACCATGGTCAACCCTATACGAGAAGAGGTGTGAGTTGGAGGTGTATTGTCGATGGCACGGGTTACGAGTTCCTAAGGCACGCTCAGCCGAGTTACCTAGAGATGAACTTGCCAACATACTTGCGCGTCTTGAACAAGAGAACAATCAAATGCAAAGGCGACTAAACCGTTTTCACGCAATCCAAAAAGATAGGAAGCATCTAAAGGGGAAGGCGCAAGAGCGAGCCATGAAGTCTATTAATGAAATTACTGCGTTAGATGATGAAAGAGATATTTCAGACTTCTCAGATTCAAGCAATGATGACTTCCAGAAATTTCTACCTACGAACATTAGACGTTTTTGTTAATATCTACACATTCTGTGCAATATAAAATGTTGTTCTTAACGTCTGACAAATGATGATTATGTACGTTCAACTTTTGCATTACTAAAGAGAAACTGTTCATTAGTTTTCGCTAAGTTTAAATGAAATCAGTTTATCATTTTTTACCTGCTGTTCTTTGTTGCTACATATGAAAATTTAAACTGAAAATTTCATACATTCTACAATACAGACTCTTCCAAACCACACACACCAACCACTCTTTCACAGAAAAACCATATGGTTCCTAAAGCAAGGACTCGCCGAAGTAGAGTGGGGCCCAATTGAGACCATCACCGGCAAGGTGTAAAAACACACATTTGTTCAAGATAATACTCCCTTCCAACATGCATTCCGTGAAACTGGTACTGTATTACATTGTTATGTCAGTATGTTGCAATGTTTTCAATGGATTAGCTAAGTGTATATGAAATCGTAATTCATTCTTTCCCTGTTGTTCTTTGTTGCTACATATGATTCTTGTACTTTGGTTGGAAAATGTCCTCTGCTTAGATATGTTGATGTTTCCAATATTCTCTCTGTGTAAATTGAAATGTTACCCACATAACACTCATCACCCAACTTAGATTTATTGCACATTACTTGTAGGAAAATTTAATAGATCCAATACATACAGACTCATCCAAACCACACATACTAACTACACATATGATTCAATAATACAAATAATTCATATATATGACACCATCAGTTGCTGTATCATATACCTGAATCCGTGTATCTTAGTTCTACTACTGTCCTACTTTATATAAATACATTACATACAGACTCATCCAAACCAGGCCAACCACTCATTCTGTCTTCCTTTTTATGTAGAAGAAAGTTTTTTGTTACTTTCGTAACAAACTTTTGTCTGGCTTCATGTTTTATGGGCAAATCAGCTAAGGGATATGTTTCTATCATCTTCATATAAGTCTATTATTTCTAGCTGATGATCTTCCAATTTACAGTTGTTATTGGGTGGATATTGAATCTCAGTGGTAGTCTTATCAAATATAAGAACATGGAAGCTTAATTTTCCTTCACATCTGAAAACTAGAAAATAAACATAACAGATAGAATGGTATTCAACGAAATCCTGCCAACCATTACAAAACCAAATGTTGTTATCAACTTTCTTCAATCCCACTTGCCAAATACCACCATAAGGAACAGTGAGTGTAGCTACCATGGATAGCTCAGCACTGTTGAACCCTGACCACAAGTACCCATCCACACTCACGTGAAAATACAGAGCATCCCTTCAAAGTTCATGCATTAATTTTGGGGGTGAGCTGTCCACCATTTCTACTTATACACTTTGCAGTGCTGCATGTGCTGCTCAACAGTGCATCACACTGTTGAACCCTGTCCAGTCATATCACTTACACGCACATGCGCACACAGATATGCATCCTTTCGCAATGCACCGTTTTCAAGGATGCAGAGCATTCCTGAAAAGTTTATGATACATTTAACGCAGCTCGGCACTGTCTCATCAAGTCATGTCAAACGAGGCACAGGAATGCTGAATAGTCTTCACGTGAACCTTATCCAGTCATATCACCTACACGCTCGTCAATACACAAATATGCAAATTTTTGCAATGCACCGTTTTCAATGATGCAGAGCATCCTTGAAAAGTTTATGAAACATTTAATGCAACTCGGCACTGTCTCGTCAAGTCATGTCAGATGAAGCATAGGAATGCTGAATAGTCTTCACGTGAATAAACACACAACCTCCTTTGCAGTACACATCACCTGCCTTCTACTGTAGCATAAGCTATAGCCATATCAAACAGTTGCCTCAGCGAACCACGTGCACCAACAAGTGCCACTGTATAGCCAAGTCATGTTCGCAGTTAGTATGTGCTCCTCAACACCTCACTAAACAATACAATGTCGAGACATATCATCTTTATTCACGTGAATATCCCATTTACATCTACCCTTGCAAAACTCCTATATAAAGTCCCACTCCCATTTACATCTACCCTTGCAAAACATCTATAGATACCGATCATAAATTACATTTTCCAATGTCAATGCGCAATTGGATGCTACCTCGTTTTCCAAATAACTATAGGAGGGAGAGAGATTCCGACGAGAGAGAATACTATGCCGGACTGCGGCGGGAGTGGGACTTTCGTGTGAACGAGTCCAACGCTCTGCACGATGATCTCGTGCGAATCGGAGTGCCTCTTGTTGATCGTGTCTCACTCACACTATCATGACAAAATATGCATCAATATGAGCGTGCAGTGACAAAAATAAAAAAAGAGAATAATCTGATGATACTCCGTAGGTCCAGGTATCACATGCTACAGCTAGCGGAAGAGCTGGCCGCCGCCACGAACCCGCAACTCACTCCGACGGAACGTAACAATGTCCTCAACTACGAGGACTACCTGTCAGAGTGAATGCCTATGTGGTATGTGTGTTATGTCTCGGTTAAGTCAATAATGTTAGTAGCATTAGTGTTCAATATGCAATGCATGCATATTGGTGACATCGTGTAAGTTATTTTAAGTTCTCTGTGTTATGTTGTAGGTGCTTATTGTTATGTTCTAGGTGCTTATTGAAAAATATCATGTGTGGGAATATTTGACTTTTATGCATTCTGTGGGAATAAACTAGATTACGAATAATGTGCATGGTCCTCACAATCAATAATAAGGTTTACATAGTACAAATGCAACAACAGTGACCCACATACATTTAAAACATAGTTAACAAAAATAGTTAAATAACAAAGTCTAATTACACCACGACACGATTAGTCTTCATCTGACATCTCCACGTCTGACTGATAAATGGGATCAGCAAGAAGTGATTGCATGAATTGTGCGTGCTCGTACCACCCTCCCTCCACTGACTCTCGAATCTCAACTTGGGTCCGATATCGATTAAGACGTATCTTCATTCAATTATTTTCTTCTCTTATGCGGTTCAATGCTTTACGAAGTTCGTCAATCGTGTCTCTAGGCATCTGCGATGCGAGTCGCCGAGGCACTGGCAACTTAAAACCAGTCAACTCATCATAAAACATTTGTTGTTCATGAAATATCCAATCCCACTCCTGTCTCATGGTATTGTGAACATGAGCACTATTTCGCAGATTTGGATTGATTGGATAGCTAAACTCATCTTCCAATACCCAGCAACGACCCATAGCAGTGAACACATCGTGAGGCCTATAGAGTTGTGGGTTGCCAGAACCAGACATTGACACTGAATACAATAACATCAACTGATCAAGTTAACAGTGTGCATCAATTGTTGGTAAATAATGAAATGCTGCATAAGATGGTACATGACAATGGCGGAGGTAGGATTTCAATTCAGGGGGGGCAAGCTTAGAAGTCAATATTAACAACAACAAAAAATTATATATATATATATATATATATTCAAAAAAATTATAAAAACAACTATAAGTGTCATACAAAAACTATGTAAACTATATTTACACATTTAAGTTAATACTATAAAATAAATTGTGGAAATAAATAAATATTTAAAATATAGCAATTTACTTGCAAAGTTGTATACACATCTCACTATCTTTTCTTGATTGTTTTTGAAACTATAGGAAAAGTTCGACTTTCTTTTTATTTTACAAGCTAATTAAAATTTTAGTTCATAGCATAAACCCACAATTTAAAACTGAAATGTCAACAAATTGAGGACCAAAAAACAAAAAAAAAAGTGTATACAATATAGGACTATCGATTGACATAAGAAAGACACTACAATGCATTATTATTATGCTAGGCTTAAGTGCATGATAATTAAAAGCTAACAGCTAACAAGTTAAAGCTCTTGGTGTGTGTTATTGTGCCTAACGGAAATTCTTCTAATTATTTTTGCTTCTGTCACGAAACTTTTTCCTTGTTTCCTATTTTTTTTCCTTACACGGTGTCATTGACTTAGGTAAGCTTGCCATTTTCCCTCTATTTCAGCAGGGCCAGGAAGCTTTTTTCCTGATTTGTGTTTATTTTCTGCATCAAGGAGGGTAAAGCATTCTAAATATTCCCTAATAGTAGTACATATGGAATATTTTTGGACAAGTCAAGGGGGGCACTTGCCCCCTCTCCTCCCCCCCACCCCCCCGGCTCCGCCTCCGGTACATGACAAAGACATTCATCAATTTGTGTACTATTACATGCTAAAAATTAAATACTGACACTAAAATTTTACCATAAGCATTACACACATAACACGCAATATAACCCAATGTACACACATAACATTTATCACCATTTCTATAGCTTATTGTACGTTTCTTGTAACATCAAACAACACCAAACAACTAATATACCTCTAAAATACCATTCAAGAAAATACACATAACACTCATTCAAGAAAATACCAAAGCATAAGTAATACAAATTATTAAATGAAAATTATACTCTAACAAAAAACATACATTATGATTGATAAATTTTTATAATATCTACAACTATGTTTACCAACACAATAATAAAATTCTCAATGTATTTCAAAGAAGAGAATGAGTTAGGTAAACTTGAGATGATGGAGAGATAACACCACTTCTGACCGAAAATTCATAGAATGAGGAGAATATCTGAAAATGATGAGGAGAATTGCTTGAGAAGTAGATATAGCATAAGAACTCATTATAAAAGAACCGAGTACTCTTAATAACTCGATTTCCTATTAATCGGGTTCAACTTCACGTGTGAACAACTAATGTGAAATGGCATCAGAATAGCTTAAAACTCGGTTATATGAAAACCGAGTAAAACGAATAACTCGATTATCGGTTATTCGGGTTTTAAGTACTCGTTTTCTTCATTGACGAGTTCCAAACAGTAACGCTGGAATATTTTATTGCCCAAAAGCCAAGCTGGAACACCAGCGTGGCAAGAACCTGGCCACAACTCGGTTTCTTCATGATCGAGTTACTTAAGTAACTCGCCTTTACGGAGATCGAGTATCCAAACAGGGGCACGCCCCTATATAGTTTCGAAACAGGGACATTATGCCAAATATGTTTCCCAGAAAGGGCAAAAGGCCAGAATCCCCCTAGAACAATAGCTTAATCTATCAATACCATGATATTCTTCCATCAACATCAGTTTTGAGTATTTTGACAACAAAAGTCTTATGTCATTTGGTTAGCAAAGTTTTTATCAACCAAATCGTAAAGGATGCTCGAACTCTTTTTTAAGGGTAATTTCTTTGATTTTTAACTAATCCTTTTTATTATCACCAATTGAATTATAAGACAAAAATTGGGTGAATTGCACCTAACCTAAGGTATTGTACCCAAGTTTTTGCACTAGTTATTCTATATGTAAATCTTTTATGCAACTTGTTTTCTAAGAATATTAGAGTACCTATTGATCATTGCTTTTCAATGCCCTCATGTGTAAACACAAATTACAAGCTAATGTTCATTACAATTTACGGCATGGATAGGAAAGGCCTTACTTCTCAACAATATATACTGCATTTGCTCAGCCAGAAGAAAAAGGTACAGTTCTCAACACTTGCTTTAACAAATTTATTAAGCAAACTTGGACAAACACTATATGCTAGATAATACCTCTTTCTAAGTAGGTACTACTTTCATGCAGACAGCTAATTAAAGGAGCACAACAAGAGTTGAGACTTTCTAAGAAATAGTATTTGACTATTGCACTCAAGCCTTCTTAAGTTTTAGGTGAAAAAGAAAACTCTATATTTAGTGTAGACTTAGGTGGAAAGAAGACAACTCTATATTTAGTGTAGACTCATTAAAGTTAGGATAAAATTTAACTATCCACTCAATATCCTTTTTAAGCTTTAGGTGGAAAGAAGACAACTCTATATTTAGTGTAGACTCATTAAAGTCAGGATAAAATTTAATTATAATTCCACTCAATATCATTTTAATAGATGTAAATTTTGAAAAATCCCTAATTCAATTACATTTTCTTCTTATATTCTCCATTTTTACAAAATTTCCAGAAAGATTAAAAACCCATAGATATATTATCAATCAAGTATTTAAATTTTAAATTTTTGTATTATAAAATTATGCATTAAAAGTAAGTTTATGAATCAAACAATAAATAACATATAACTGACACATAATTTGACATACGTGTTAAGAATATAAAGAACATTCAATTTAACAATTTGATTTTCAAAATATATAGCTATTAAAAAAATATTAGATGGAGTTATAACCATTAGCTACAACCAAGTTTGTAGCCAACTTTGCTCCAAGTTATACTACCTATATTTTTCTCTTGAGAAAATTACAGGTGAGCAACTAAGGCCGGCTGCAATTGAGGCCTTGCCCAAGTAGCAGAAAAACCAATAACCAAATTGAACTTTCTTTTTTCATGAGACACATTTACATATCTTAATTGAAAAAAAAAAAAAAAAAAGAGGAGAAATCGCAATTACATAAACAATAGCTGTGACATTTTCACAAGAGAAACAGATTTAAAATATATATATATATATATAATAATAATAATAATAATAAAAAAATCATTCAGAACCCATTTAAGGTAATGCTAGAAAGACAAATAGACAATGCTGCAATCTTTCCCCTGTTCAATAATGAAAGTTAAAACCTTGAGCTCAAAACATTACATATGCCTTTAGCCCATATCACTTCCATCTCTTGAACTTATGCTTTCCAAACCCGCCATGCTTCCAGCGCTTGCCAAATTTCCCATGCTTAAACTTGCCATGTTTAAACTTTCCGTGACCAAAGCCATGGTGACCCCCATGTCCGAGATGATGAGCACCGTGTGAGAGCTGGTGAGCACCATAAACAGCAGCTGCAGCTGCAGCACCCCCTGCTAGCAATGTTCCCATGCCAGGTCCATGCCCTGTGAGAATTATCTATCAGCAATAATCACCATGAACAAAGTGAAATGGTAGTTACAACTCTACTACCAAACTTATCTCTTCTGAGGTTTATAAAGCATTTATAAGATATCGTTCCATTTGGCTAATATATTACATATACAAGCCGGTAGAGCAGGAGACTGAAAGCACTCCATTAAATGCTTGTGGCCTATTCAAAAGTCAATTAATTTTTCTTTCAGTGCTAATGTGGGAAAATTGAATGGTAACATACCCAACATCAGGAATCATACTACAATGATGAATTTTTCATCAGATATAATATATTCATAAGATTCTTAAATTACCAATAAGGACACCAACTAAATAAAATCTTTGGGCTTTCATCAGAGGAAGAGAGCACCCTCTGGCCCTTTTCTGCTACATTTGTAACAACAGAAAGAAAGGATGGACCATTAAGGTCCTCTAAGACTGAAATGAGGATTGAGATTCGCATATAAGAAAAATAAGTGAGACAAAATGCATTAACTTTTTCAACAAAATAAATGGCATATTACGGAAGTTATTAAAATGTTTTCATTGACCTTTCTAAGGGGGCAATGTTTGGGAACATCCCAAAATATAATAGCGGACAAAGAAAATGAGATGGATGGAACATTATACAAAGATTTTTTTAGATACAATAGAATTTTAACCTATGGCGTCTATTTCATGATGATCGCTCTTTATCATTAGGCCAAAACAGTAATTGATTTTTGGTGTAGGTAGGATTCAAATCCCAGATATCTTATTTGATGACAAAAGACTTTACCAATTAACTAGACCCATAACATTATTCAAGATTTAGTTAGAAAGATATATGACATATATTGAAAGACCTAAAATAAAATGACGAAACAGATTTAGAAGACATAAACAACAAAAGAACAAATAATCCATGGCCCGTATTTGATATTCAAATATATTTTTGACTTATTAAGGTTTCTAACTTTCTAAAACACTAGATGTTGTTCTTTTAAATATAACCTCCCTTTTTTTAATAAGAAAAATAAGGTTTTATCCCAAACATATCCAATTCTGTATCTCATCCATAAACTATCATATCCCACCATATACGTGAGAACAACATTAATTTTCTTATTTAAGGATAAATATTCAATACATATCCCATCATATCCTGATGCATGCATATAAAATATACATATCATATGCATTCATGCTTTGTAGGTGAGAGGAGATTAAATATACCTGAATGATATGGAGGAGCTGATGGAGTAGGATAGCTATATGGTGGAGGGTAACCACCTGGGGGAGGATAGGCTGGTGGAGGGTAACCACCAGGGGGAGGATATCCAGCGGGGGCGTATCCACCTGGGGGAGGATATCCAGCTGGTGGGTAGGCCTGTGGGGGATATCCTTGAGGAGGATATCCTTGTGGAGGATACCCTTGTTGAGGATATCCATGTGAAGAGTGTCCTTGTGGAGGATATCCATGTGAAGAGTGGCTTTGTGGAGGGTAGTATCCTCCAGCATATCCAGCAAGATGTGAAAACATCCCTCTGTCATCAGAGTCATGACCATGCTTATCCTTGCCACCTCCCATTTTTTATTCAACTCAGAATTTATTCTACAAAATTGCAAAAACTAGGCTGTTAAAGCCAATGTGAAATTGAGATATTATCCACACACACAAACGAAAACAAGTACTTCAACTAAAGCAATCAAATGGGAGGAAGTCCATAAATGTTTTAAGAGATCAAGACTATTTTGTTTAGTGAAAGTATAAGAGAAAAGAAAATAGCAAAACGAAGACTTAGGGTATGTTTGGATACCGCTTATTTTGCTGAAAACTGAAATCACGGTAGCAAAATAATTTTTAAATGTGTGAATAGTACCGTGAGACCTATTTTTAATGAGAGTTGTAACGAAAAAAGAGATTTGTGGGTCCCATGCCCGGAAGTGCATTGGCTTTGCTGAAACGCGTTTCTCCCCAAAAAAAAAATGCAGACACAAACGCACAATTAGTTGAGCAATTCTGAACATTCTCTCTTCTTCTTGAAGAAATCAAGCAAAGCATAAAAAGGAAAGATATGATACCGGTGACATCCCAGTCATGCACTTCTTTACTTAAAACATACAAAAAAGGTCATACCCAGCGCATAAAGCTCCCACTTTTGCGAGGCATAGGAGAGGCGATTAATAGGCCGCCCTTTTTTTTCTTGGATAGATACAACCCAAGAAGTTGAATATTACCTCTTTCCTCTTTCTTACTGCAAATAGTATTGATTTATAATTGAAAAATTTTGGGTTCAGACTTTTCCCAGAATTTTGATTTGGGGGGAGCACATGGGCATACCTTCATCAAAAAAAAAAAAAAAAATCCAAAAACAGCCGAAGATCACACAAAATAACAATAACTAATGAATAAAATTCACCCATTTACAAAATATACTCATGTCACACAAACAAGAACACACGATCAGGCAAATTGGCTCATCAGTTATTACTATTATTATTATTATTTTATGAAAAATACCAAAAGATTTAACATTTTATGGGGTTTACTCCATAAAGATTCCTATTTGCCCTCAATGAGTTTCTTTTTTGTGTAAGTGCCTTATTCAACAGATGGGGAAACTGGAACCCATCATATTATGGGAAAAGTCTATCAAATTCACAAAATCCAAATTATGTGGCATCAACTAATGTGTTTATAATGATACGATTCCTTACATAGAAACATACCCAGATCCCCTTTAAAGATAGATAATTCTTGAATTTTTTTTATAGGAATTCTTGAATGTATTTGATCATAGTACAAAAGAAGAAAACATACAATAATAATAATAACATCAACCACAACAAAGGAATGGAAATTTTTGAAACATAAAAAAGAAGGGAGAGAGAAAGGACTGACCCAGTTGCCTTGGTTGAATGAATAGTGCTTTGATTGCAATTTACAAATCCGAGAGTGATCTCAGACTTTTCATTTTTCAGAGGTTGTTTCAACTGCACCACAAACACCTTCTTTTCCTTACCTTGTACTTTTTCTTTTCTTTTTTGTTTTGTTAAGCATATCCTTAATCATTATCATTCAATTTATATGTACCCGTACGCGTCTTACCAACAGAAATTTATTAGTACGCGTGGGCTTGACGCGTTTACTTATTCCTAGCGAATAAAGCTATAGGATCATGTGTCATTTTCAAACATATTATATTTACTGGTCTTATCATGCGCTTATGATGATACTTTTTTGTTTTTAGTGGTCGTATTTTGTTAAACAAAAATTGTGCTTTTTTTTTTTAATTTTACATACATATATATATATATATATAATTTTTCTTTTAAAAATCTAATTTATAAGTAAATAAATCAATTTGAAAAATACCAGGAAAGTTGTCCTATTTTTTAGGTAATATTTTAGTGGGAGTTAGAGTTTCATTTTTACCGAATTATCATTTAATTTTGTATCTACTTAAAAATAGAAGTATAGGGGCATTTTTAAACTGAAAAATGAGAAATTCAAATAGAAGAAGTCTCTTAAATAATAGTATAGATGTTTTGTTAAGCATATCATTATCATTCAATTTATTAGTACTTGTACGCATCTTACCAACAAAAATTTTTTAGTATGTGTGGGGTTGACGCGTCTACTTATTCCTCTCGATTAAAGCTATAGGATCATGTGTGCCATTTTCAAATATATCATATTTACTAGCCTCATTACACGCGCTTGCAATAAGACTTTTGTTTTTAGTGGTCCTATTTTGTAAAACAAAATTTGAGTTTTTTATTTTTTATATATATAATTTTTCTTTTAAAAATCTAATTTATAAGTGGATAAAACAGTTTAAAAATCAACAGAAGAGTGACCCTATTTTTTAGGCAATGTTTTAGTGGGAGTTAGAGTTGCATTTTTACCGGATTGTACTTTAGTTTTGTCTCTACTTAAACATAGGGGTGCAGGGGCATTTTTGAACTAAAAAATGAGGAATCCAAATAGGGGAAGCCCCTTAAATAATAGTATAGACGTATAAATACAGATAATGATCTCTTTGTATGAAGAAGATTCAAAAAATTAGTTATGATTTCAAAAAATATTAAAAATACTCCTAATTTAATTAGATAATTTTTATTCCTAAAAAAAAAATAAGGTTAAGAGTGTAATTCAAAAAAATTCAAAAACAAAAAAACTACTCGAGAAACTTCCTAAAAATTAGCACACACTCTTTATTTTTTTAAATATATCTCACATACGTTTGATACATTTTTTTTCTAAAAACTAGCTAGCACACACTAAATCGAGTAATTTACTCATTTTCAAAATTCTAAATTTTAGATTCTTAAAAATTCCTTCTTGTATAACCTTACTAATAATAGATAAATTCAAATTGAAAAATTACATTAAACTCAAAATAAATAAATAAAAGAGCTTCATCACACGTGCGGAGCGTGTATGATGAAGCTAGTTTTATTTAAGAGTATTCGCATCAATTTATTTTTTATATAAAAATAAACACGACTGTTATCTGGGTCCTTTTTGGACGATTCCCAGGCCTAACTAGAAACAAGAACCCCGGGCCTTTTACTTGTTGTTTTAAGGGAATGGACTTGGTTCACCGCAGCTAAATGGGCTGATCACAAACCAGATGGTGCACAGAACACAAATCATACAACACATACATGCTAGCAAACAAAAAAAATATGCATTGAACAGCAAGAAACAATAAAGGGGTAATGTGGTAAAGAAAAACACAAAATAAACGTTAGGGGGCCTTAAGACAATGTGAAATATTCCATTACTTTCTTAATTGTGTAATACATTATGCTCACTAGGACGTGTTACAAGGTTCAAATAAGTTCAAAAATCACAGAATTATATGGATCTTCAAGCCTCTAAGTCTTGCAAAATTTGAATCCCTTTGAATCCGAATGTGTTCTCTAGTAGCTGTTTGAGGATACCGGGTGATATTTCCCTCTCTTTTTTTTCCTTTTTTGAATTCTAACAGAGTTTTCTCAATGATTCTATTCTAATTTACTGTTGCTGAATGCCCTTCACTATTGACTGCTTCCCCTATGAGGGTCCTTTTTTGGACAGTACCCAAGACTAAGTAGAAACAAGGATCCTAGACCCCTTACTTGTTGTTTTGGTGGACTGGCCTTGATTCACCGCAGCTAAATGAGGCTGATTACAAACCAAGTTGTGCGCGAGTCACATAAAACTTCTCAAGGCAAAAATGCGATTCCTCCTAAGCAATAAAATACCATTATTAAGTGTTTTAGTGTCATAAAATGACCCTTTACTCTTACGAAACAAGTAAAATAATTATTCATAATATTCACAATGAGAAAGAGATTGAAATAGAATATTTAAGACTTATCTTTTATTGTGTAAACATTTAAAAGAGTTCATTCACTTGGTACCCCGAGCGTACTGTCATGGTACCCCGAACGTACTAGGCCTGTAATCTCAGAATGCTAATTCTCTGAACTATATGATCTTTCTCCATGCTTATTATATGATAGAATTTTGTCCTTTCCCTTTACCTCTATAGGTCCTACATAAATACACACTATACAATAAATATATCTTCAAATAATTGTTAGTTTCTTAGATTATGATATACGTTTTAATACATATACATATATGTAGATGAATTTCATGAGAATGAGTTAGTCACAAGGATCCTGGCCCCCATTCTCACAAACTTAGTACTTTTGCACAAGACTTGTGGGATTTGGAACTCAAGTTTAAGTAGTTTTGCTTGGGCATTGCCTTCCAAGATAGTTAGGTGAGGAGGATTTTGTGGGAGAGTGATATATGATATGTGCATGTTTTGCCATATGTTTCTTTAGAAGCTAAGTGATATTTTGAATGATCTCAAGGATATAGGACAAATTCCTTCACCTTTGCTCTCTTATTTTGTTTCTTTCTTTTTCTTTCTTGCTAGGCTATTAAAGCTCTAAGAATATATCTTTTGAACCTCTGAACTATCCCTCTAAATCCCCATTTTTCTTCCCCTCCTTGCTACTATGTCTTAGTATTCCTTTTATGATAGACATGGTCTAGTACCCCGGGTGAGGACGTCCCAAGTCTGCTAGGTAAAACCATGTCCTCTGGAACCTAAAAATGTGCATTGGGTAGAGATTTAGCTTATTTAGGCAATTATAACTCAAAAGGAGCATTTGGTTTTAGTTATAAATGAAAGATTCTTTCTTGGAAAGTTAAAACAGTGGGTGGGCTACTCAATGTACTTGATGACAGTTTTAGTTGAAATTGACAATTGAGAGGAAATTGTGGGGAGGTGTCATGCACATGGGGGAACTGAGTTTTCCATTGGTTCATGCATTCCAAGCAAATATATGAACCAAGAGAAACCCTCGGGATCCTCCTTTCACCAGAAATCACTCTCCTACCGACCAAACCATTTCTCCTTTACTATCTATTTGGGATCCCATGGGCTTGGACCATGGGTTACAAAGATAATACCTAGTTTTTGCTAGATTTTTAATGGCTTTTTGCATACATCTTGGTTTTTCCATGTGTTAGCCAAGGTCCTCTTCTCAAGGCTTCAAAAGGACACACCAAGGTCCTAAGGCCTTAATGCTCTTCTTGCTGCATATCCGCTAATCGGGATCCTTGCTACATGTCCTCTGACCTGACCGAGATCCTCTTCATTTTCTTTATTATTATTATCATTTTTTTCTTTTTGGGCCTTCATGGTTCTTCTTAACTTCATGAATTGTGCCTTCTTTTGTTAAGACCCATGGTCTTTCCTTACTTTTCATGGAATGGGCTCTCTTGTGAAATTTTGGCCCTCAACATAATGTCATCCTAGGGTTCCCAGGGTACCACTGATTCCTTCCATTTACTCCCCTAGGTATCAAAACTAATGTTGTGTCAGCAACATTGGTGGTTGGCCCCTTCCTCATTCCTTATTATTTTCTTCTTTTGGAGTTTCTTCCTCAAAAGCCTTCTGCTGCCTTATTCTGGTATGTCTTAAAAAGCTAACCTTAGGTCTTTCTCCTTTCAAGGTTTCTAGTTCCCACCTTTTCAAACTCAACTTTTGGCTGCCTTTTCCTTTATCATTTTTCCCAAGTGAGCTGATTTCGTCCTGCCAGTTTGAAAGTTTCTCAGCCATTTCCCTTCATGATTCTTCTTTCTGGGTTCCTCGAGGTACCAGCCCCTTGTTCATGAATTGTTGGTTCTCAAGCCTTCTGATTCCTTTCTACATCATTGGGTAGCTGATAAGGGCATATCTATTATTGTTCCTTGTGTTTCTTGGCACCCCCTTTGAACTGTCTTAATCCAACCCTGGCTTTCCTACACATCCCGAGAATCCCAAGCTCCTGGCATTCCCCAAGTATTCCAGCCTAGTTCTTACCACTGGACTCTCTAGCAATTTTCTGACCTTGCCGGGCTGGGCTTTTCTTCTTCCCTTCTGTAAGGTTGAATTTAATCAACCATGTGTTGGCTTTATTCCATGACAAATTTGCTTGTAATATAGCACTTAGAAACCTTGTATTTAGGTGGGAATCATGTAAGGGTAGTGTGTGAGAGAGAGTGAAGAAATGCTCAAGACAGTGTAGTGAAGTAGAGACTTGCGGCTAGGACTCGCTGGTGGCTCGCGGCTTGCAAGCCGCCAAAAGTTGCTCACGTGCAGAGCATGTAGGAGAGCTGAACAGTCACGCCACCTGGAGCACTACACGACAAAAATCCAGACTGGCCATTAAGTTAGCTCGCGACTTGAACTTGCGACTCAGTCAAGTCGCGAGGTCAAGTTGCCAGCCAACCCTGTTTTTGGAAAAAAAAAACTGACTCTTCGCATTCCATTCTCACACCAGTATAAATACCCCTCATTCCCACAAAATATGCGTGGCTATTCAGAAAGAAAAACCCTAAGAGAGGTTTCCTCAAAACACCCACCCAATTAGAGAGAGCTACTCATTCTTAGAGAGAAACCTTTGTAGTCTCTTCTCATTCCCTCTCTCATTGTCATACCTATTGAGAGGAGATTTCTATCCAAACACTACTCACACCAATTTAGAGTGTTGAGAGTTTTTGGAGCTTTGGGAAGTATTAGAAGATGCCAAGGATAGCGGATGCTACGGTCTAGTAGCGGAATCCAGTAAGTTAGAAAAGAAAAAGGTTCGGCGCAACCTCGTTGGAGCAAGAAGTTTGGAGGGCTTAGGTACATCGGGTAGATTAGGCTTGGAGGGTCTATTGCTGTTCATGTATCCCAACTACATTTTCTAGTAGATTATTGACCGCTTGGAGGGCGGCGGAGAGGTTTTACGCCGAGGGCTTCGGTTTCCTCTTCGATAACACATCGTGTGTTGTCCTTGTGTTTGCATCTCTCTTCCCTTTATCTTTGCCTTTTATTTTCTGCTGTGGATGTGATTTATAATTGGCTTAAATTGATTTCCAATTCTGTTTATAGCGTATGTTAAGTTTTCGCACACTAGTTGTTTGACATATTGCTTGATTTGGTTAAGTTGTAATTTAGGGGTCTAAACGTTCAAAGGTGTTTATACACGTTTTTGAACTTTCACCTTCATTTAATAAGTTCTAAGGCTTACCCATTCGTGGGTTTGGGTTCCTCCTCAAAACCCTTAATGGATTTGGGTCTACCATCTTTTTCTTTATTGCAGGCTCAAGTATTTTATTTTTATGGAGTTCAATTCTCTATGCCACTTTGGGTCTTTGTGCAATATTGTGACTTTTTAGACCTCAACAACTGTAAATACAAAATTTCTCAATTGTAGCAAATCAAACAAATTGAAAAGGGTGTTCCACAAATATAATTTTGTATTAATCAAGTAGTGAGTACAATCTCTGTTTTGACTCTTTTACAAAAAGTGCTCCTCTGATTCTATCTTCTTTGTGGTCTTGACTCGAACGTGAAATTTTCTTCAATTTGGTTGGAAGATGGATCAAGTGGTCTTCACAACAAATCTTTGGCTTTGAGCTTGTTAGAGATTTGTTGTCTTTCAAGTTCTTCAAGTCCTTCAAATGTTCTTCAAAGATTCTTGAGACAGAATTTCTCCAAAACCTGAGCTTCTTGAAAACTTCGTGTCAAAAATGAAAGGGAATGTCATGTATTTATAGTGGTTTCAAAGGATAAGCTCCACTTTGAGTTGATATGCTTGAAAATACATAGATAATTATCTCTATTTTATTTATTTATTTTTAATAAAGATAATTATCCATCAATTTTGAGTAGGAAATTTATCTTTTATTTATTTATTTATTTCAATAAAAATAATTATCCATTAATTTTGAATAGGAAATTTATCTTTTTCTTGTGAGCTAAATGACACATGGCAAATTTTAATATGCCAATATAATGTCAATTTGGATGACACATGTCACCATTTGATTTAATTAATTTAACGATATATTAATTTAGAATTTATCACTAAATTTTTGATGTGGCATTTTGTAATTGGCTTGACAAATTTTTGCCTCCTACAATGGCATGGAGAGAGGAAAAAAAAAGTTCTAACATAAAGATTATAATTTTTTTTCTAAGAGATTTCAGGCCGCATGAAAATTTCAATTTATTTTAGCATAAGAATTTTTTTTTTTTTAATTTTTTTCTTTCTCTTCACGTATTACAACACCATTCATCCTCTTACTTCATTTTTAGAAACACAAAGAATGATTAAAAAAATGCAAAAATACATAATTATAATAGTCGTGTAAATTCGTAATTTTTTAATTGTTTCTTTCTCTTTACACATCACAACACCATTTACTCTCTTTCTTTATCATCGAGAAAAGGTATAGAATGAATAGAAAATGTAAAAACATAATTACAATAGTCATATAAATTTACATAGTTAATGTAGCTAAAATGGAAATTGTAGCATAGATGAATAATTTTACACATACTAATGTGGGTATTTTTAAGGTTGATTGGCCAAAATTTTTGCATTTTAGCCATTTTGCATGGACTTATGCAAGTACTCTTATATTATACTCCATAGACAGGAACAAGAGTAATTCTATGTTCAAAATATTTTCACAATAATTTTACAACAAATCCTAAATGATAAATTATTATTGGTTTAAAACTAAGTCCACCGTTTATTTCTCCAAAAAAAAAAAAACTCACTATTAACATATTTTTTTATTCATTAATAACAAATTTTCACTTAGCCACTTAAGATTTATTGTGAAAATATTACGTATTGTCAGCCACAAAGATCAATGTGGCTAATGATAATTGGTTAGATAAATTGTACATGATCCTAAAATGTTGTCAAAATTTACTGCTCAAATACGTGTGATAAATTTGATTTGATTTTTTTTTTTTTTTTTTTTTGGAGACCTAATTGATTTGATGTTGTGTCAATAATAAAATGTTGTCAAAATTTAAAAGCGAGAGTTGGAGATAATTGCCATAATAGACACAACTTCAAGAATCATGGTGATGGTAGTAGCTCTCAATATTCTGATTCTCCACTTCCAATGGTCTAAACTCTAAAATGGTATGGACGTTGTTCCTTCTTCCACAAATCTAATTCGGTCATCCACCCATAAGTCCTTTTATTATTATTTTTTTCAACAACAACAGCAACAAAAAACCAAGGATAGAAAAAGTGAAATGATTAAAAATAAGAAAAAGATAAAAAAAGATTCAATTTCCCCTCGTACGTGTTTGGTTGGAATGATGGAAATGTGAAGAAATGAAAAAATATAGAAAATAAAGTTAATATTAATTCACAATTATATTCCTATTAAATAAAGCAAAAGGCAACGCAATTTTTTATACACATTTTTTTATTAAAAAATTATGTATGGACACTTTCTTTTGCTTTTTTTAATATTTTAAAAGAACAAGCCAAAAGGATCCAAAAAAAAAAAAAAAAAAAAACCAAGAATGAAGAAAACCAATAAAAACAAAAAGAAAGAAACAGACAAAATGTGAGCTGAGCACCCCAAACAAAAATGAACAGTGGAATAAGTTTAGCAAAAAAATACGAACAGTGGAATAAAAGGAGGAATGGAAAAATAAAAGAAGGAAAAGACAAAAATTTACTTATTGCACACGTCTTCCTCTTTCCATTTTCTTTCTAATATGGGGGGGGGGGGGGGGGGGTTGTCAAGTTTTGATGGGTCTGAAAGAAAAAAGTCATCCCTCACCATTTTTCTCTTTTTCATCTTCTCTCAACCAAACACTCAATATTTATTATATTTTGATTCTCCACTTTCATTTTTTCTCTTATTTTCCTTTATTTTCTTTCTTTTTATATTTTTTTTTCCATCCTCCTCAAAATCATCCCCACCATTTTAAACTTAGATTTTTTTTTTTTTGACAAATACCTAAAAATATCAATTGAGTTACAAAGTTCTCTATATGACTATATTAGCCCTTAAGCACTAGCTACTAGATACTATTAATTAATTACTTTGCATTAAAAAAACAGTGCTAATTTTTAATTTAATTATTTTGTATTTGAGATATGTTTTGTAATGTTGTCATAGTTAAAAAGAATACATTCAGGATACTTTAATTTTAATTCTACACAATTCTATCACAACTTATAGAGGTGACCGATTGATATTGAGTTTTAGATTGATCAATCAATGACACCACTTTTTGTATACTATTCACAATTTAACAAATTAAAAAAAAAAAAAAAAATCTTCTCAAAAGAAATTTGTGTACAATTTATTGAAGCTTATTGGGAGAATTGTATCCGATGTAACCTTTTTTTTTTAATTACAAATTTAATTAAGAATTCGGTAGCATAGGAACAATCCTCTATATTTTAATTATTGTTATAGGAAAATTTACAATTTATCTTTATGTGACACGGTTAAATGATATTATTATAATTTAGTCCACAAATTTTTTTAATTGACTAAAATAAAATCGTTTTTGGGACTAAATTTTAAGTGAGTCAAATTAATACCAAAAGTTTTATAGCTCAATTTATACATTTTGGTTCTTTTAATGAAGACACCAAGCATTCAAATCTCCCCTCTTTAACTATCAAATTATCAACAACAAAAAAGGTCAAATTATTATAGTATTTTATTAATCTAAAACGATACAAAATTAGTTAATTTGGATGAAACTCTAACATTTTGATTTTAATCCAAATTTTACAAGTCAAATGTAACAATCAATTGAAAATTTGTGTACTGAATTATGACGGAGTCAAAAAAAAGATAGGGTAAATTGTAATTTTTTTTTATAGCATTGTGCTACTTATTTATTAAGACAAGGCCCTTTGAAGTTTGAACTTTCGTAATTCATACGTTATTGATGTAGTAGTTCAATGCTTCCACTTTTTGGTTTGATCGGGGAAGTTGATCCATTTTGACTTTGCCATACTATTGGTTTTTGGCTGAAACTACCTTGCAAAGTCGTTGACTTTTAACATTCTACGTAATACCCGTTTGGATACAACATGCAGTTTGGCGTTTTGGCGTTTCCTTTTTTTTTTTTTTTTTTTTTTTTTAGAAGAGCGTTTCATGTGATTATGCACTGTTCAGTGGGTCTTGTGCACTGTTCAAGAGACCTACAAGTATTTTATTTAAAAAAAAAAACTTTAAAATTGAGTCCCACAATACTATTCACATATTTAAAAATTATTTTGCTACAATGTTTTCAGTTTTTAGCAAAATAAGCAGTATTCAAACATATTCGACCAAAATGTTACTGTTCTATAAATCTTCATAAATATTTAATCAAATCTCATGCCATTTCCTTAACGGCGAAGAAATGCATTGTATCAGGCATTTGCTACAAAGTACTAAGTACAAACTATGAGGAAAGTTCCTCTAGTTGTTGTTGAAATTAAAGGAAAAATAATGTAGAGACGTGGAAACATGGGAAAAGAAAGGAAGAATACAAGACGGTTACGTGATTTTGCTTAACTGCCTATGTTCACATTTCACAATATAAAGTCTTAGCAATTACGTCTTTCTCATATGATGAAGTGTAAATTATAATGACTAGAAGCTATAGGGTCTAAGGTTAGATGTTGATGAGTTTTAAACAACAAGTGGCCTCTTGCACCATTACATAAAATAATACAAACTCAAATATATCTTTAAGAATAAAGTTTTTTTCCAAACTAGTTTGGAGAGAAACCCTTCAAACTTATCATATATTTTTATATTGAGTGTGAAATTTGAAAATTTAACCATTGAATTGCATGTTCTTTTTATATCCTTCATTACAAACTATCTTTAATAGTTTTTTTTTCCCCAAATAGAAGATAACTATTTGAAAATTAGGAATCCAACAACTCTATCTGGTACATATTTATATGATAAAAAAATTTGCTGACTTGTCGGATGAAGAAAAGATTAGTATCATCCTCAGTACAATCAAAATAAAAACTATTTTATTCTAAATAAATAAAGAACAAAGTTTCTCTCCAAACTAGTTTGGTTGGAGAGAAACCCTTCAAACTTATCATATATCTCTTTTTCGAGAGTGAATTTTGAAAATCTAACCGTTGAATTTCATATTCCTTATGTTCTTAACATGCCTATAGTAATTGATCTTTGATCTTCTTGAAATTTTGCAAGCATGAAGGAGATAATAAGAACATGCAATTCAACGGTTAAATTTTCAAATTTCACACTCAATATAAAAATATATGATAAGTTTGAAGGATTTCTCTCCAAACTAGTTTGGAGAGAAACTTTATTCATAAATAAATAAAAACTACTTATTTAAATCATCCGTACAAGAGAAATAAAGAAGAACCATATTAGTCCTATGGATTAGGTAAAGTCTTCAATAAAGATGATACATAAATCCCACTTATTAGAATACAAGTGAGAAGTAAGTCCTAATTCATTTCATATAAACCTCATGGAAGCTACCGTTTTGTTTGTTTGGACAATGTGTTCTCAAGAATTAAGAAGATGACCCCACACATTCACCTCGTCCAATTGGGAACAAAACCCTTTACATAAACAATACCCCTTTTTTTTTAATGTGTTTTTCCATGCTAAAGAAAATTTTCTCTAAAATTTAAGAAAAGGACAATAGCAAACAAAAATTATCAAAAAAATAGATTTTAGTGGTTTTTATGTTAAATGTGTGACAAAAAGTCAAAAACTAGCTTATTTTCAAAATGTCAAAAGTTGGATTATTCGTAAAAGAACAGAGACAAAAAGCAAAAAGTTTTTAGCAAATAAGTAAAAGTCAAATGCATTGATCTTCTTTAAACAAACTTTAATCAAATTATTGTTGGTCTTTTCTAAGGATTTTTTTTCTTCATTTTTTAATTTCCCCCTTTCCACTTTTTTTTTCTGGGGACGGGGCGGGGGGAGTGAAATAGTTAACTTTTACAACACAGAATTGCCTTAAATGAGAACATCTTTCTTGTAATAGTTATACCAAATCACCCATGTAACAAACCAATGAGCAAATGCCCTATGATTCAATTTTATAGTACTCCTTTGTCAAAGTTGGTCCCACTACCCTCCCTTATGATATTAACTTATTAGATTGTTACATGCTTGACTTGGTATAACTATTTGTTAGTGTGGGTAAGTGCGTTCCAAACACTTTTGCTTTGTGTCCCACATTGGTTAGAAGTGGACACATTTAGTATTTATAAGCCATGAGTTATCTTAAAGGATATCTAAAGATGGTGGGCTAGGTGTTAAACTTAGAATCTTATTAGCGTGATTCTCTAGTTTGTGAGATCTTTCTAAACTCTAGCTATATTTTCCAATACCATAGATGCTTTTTTTCGTTTGTGTGTGTAGCAAGATATTTCGAGCATTACAAAATTCAGCTTGCCATAACCCGCTGGATCCTTGTATGCATGTGATGGTATTTCTCTTCTTTCTCTAACTAGCTCTAGCATGAAAGAACATTGTATTTCTGTCCCTTCTTACAACCAAGTAATCATTGACCTCTGCTTCCATTAAACTTCATCACATTCCATAAGGTTACTCAACTCATGTTTCACTGTATTAGTTGTTTCAGTAACTTATTCATCTGGAGCCATTTGTGCTGCAATTGTTGATGTTTCCGTTTGATGCCAGAATGGTTGTCAGTTGTCACCAACATGGTGCTTGCCCCTTTCCCAATGTAGGGACTGAATGTTTTAACTTAGCACACACAGAGAACATTCTTGAACCTATAATTGATGCTCGGATTAGTTCACCTATAAGCAATTTGAGGCATTAAATGATGTTCTACAATTTATAGAGCATGTTATAAGTTGGCACTTGGCACAACAATCCAATGGAATGCATTTGATTATTTTGCACATTTTGAAAGATCAAAAAGAGATTTTTTTTTTTTTTTTTTTCCACTCTTCTCGTATTTTCTCTATTAATATTGTTTTCATTATACTGAAATTATATATTAATATTCAGGTGCAAATTTCAAACATTTTGGAAGAACCCTGAATAATATGATTTTCATTTGCTATGGGGCAAAAATAAAATGCTTATGTATATAAGCATGAAAACATGTGTACTTAATTAGTATAAATTTACAATTCAAAGTAACTCTTACATTAAAAAAAATTATTAAAAAAAAAAGAGCCGAAGATTTTACCACTGTTCTATTTTATTATGATACATATCCTCAGTACTCGCTGATTCAGACTAAACTAGGAAAAATCCTCTTATAAAAAAAAATAATAAAACCGGGAAAATTCCTATTCAAATTTCTTAACAAAGTAAATCACTTAAATGCTTACTACAAGCATGCCCACAACAAATTACAACACCAAAATTAGTGACTGGTAAAAGAGGAACAATACATGTATTTAGATATGCATGCATACATGTGCCACATTAAACACCAATATCACAACTGCAGATGAACTTCAAAAATTAAAGACAAAGCATTGGGTTATTTGAATATGAATTAGTACCAGAAGCCTTATATTTTCAATCTTTATAGCAATTATCAGTGATCCAACAATGTGAATCATCAACTTTTTTTCCTCACAACAATAGAATCAAGTACGCGTTCACTTTCAAGATAGTTATGGCGAGCTATCCGAATCCCAATCTTCAACAGGTAACCAACCACCTAACATGCAGAAGAGTACATAACTATATAATTGTTAGTATAAAATGAAACAGAAGGTAAATATTGAAATCTGGACAAGTGTTTAACAAAACTCAAAAAGAGATGCAGGCTAAGAATCAGTAAATAAATATGGATGTATAGATGTATATGGTTACACAAAACCTACAAATGTTAATAGGCCAAAGCCACCTGTAAACTGATGTGCTCTACAATTAATCATATTTTTTTTGGCAAACATGGAGGAATTGATCCCTTTCTAAAGTTATGTTATCCAATACTATGTTTTTTGAAATTTATAATAACATTTCTTTCTAAAGTTAACTCTCTCATAAAGAGTAATTGCTCAGTTAGTACTTTCACATTATAGATGATACTGTTATCATTAAGTTTGAGCTTAGAACTAGGAGTTCTTACGTCATAACTATGGATAAACGCTTAGAAATCACATAATGACAACAGTGTCACTATAAGGTGAAGGTGCTAACTGAGAAATTGCTCTTTATGAGAAAGTCAAGTGTCAATAACTACAAACACCTCCACAAAGCCATTAAATCAGGAGATTGCTCCTTATAAGTGTTAAATCCAGAATCACCACTCATTTTAATGAACTCAATTGTGACACAGCAAAATGAATCAAAATGATTCATCTAATCATATCCATAGATGTGTGCGTGTGTGTACATATAGGCGTATATCAGTCCAAATGGTGACATGTTCTTTACACTGGTTTCCATTATACACATCTAACACAATGACAAAGGAAACATTGTCAACCTCTGTCAATATTCAAAAAAGCATTGAAGACTATTGCCTATTGGATAGAAGACTCATGAGAATCCACCTCTATTTTGATTTTGAATTGACTACAAAGTAACACACCCTCCACTCCCCCAAAAAAAAAGAGCAATGGTCTTTGGACCAAATGGCATCTCTCCTCCCCCAATAAATGAGGGTGGAAAGTAAGATCATAGGTTCAAACATGAAAGTTACTTCTCATCAAGAACTACATTTTTGGGAAAGGCAAGTTTGATAGATCACTTGAACTACCCCTAACTTAGGTAGAAATAAAAGACTAAGATTTACAAAGCTTTACAAGTTAAAAATCAAGCAAACAGATTATGAAGCGTTTGTTTCATGGTCTAATTCATTCTCAATGTAATGCATATCTCATTCCAATCTATTGATAAAAAAATGGAAACAAATGTAAATAAATAAAATGGTAGAAGCAAATTAAATTTCCTAGATGGGATAGTAGCAAAATCTGCAATAAGATGACCCTAAAAAATTTCCACTCACCTGCATACAAAAAATAACTAATTCCAAGACATCATAACAGATTTCCCCAAAACATCAAATTCAATGACCCCTGAGTGCCAAATTGCTCTCAATCATGATACAACATTCATATTTGCTTCTAAACCACGTGCTTGACTTTTGCACAAGACGACCCTAAGAAGTTCAGCAAGAAAACCAGCTTTGAATTATTAATAATTTCCACATTATCTTTAAGTAAATAAACTATGCTCAACAATACTGCAAAAGGAAAAATTTGAATCTAGGCAGGCTCTGTGTCATATGAGCACACAACGTTCAAATATGTTGCTTTCATAAATAAATAGAATTCATCATCAAGTTTCCAACCACTAATTTCATGGTGTAACTCCAAACAGATAATATCGTAAGATTTGATTTTAAAATCCTATTTCAAGGTGTGATATCAAAAAATGCCAAAAAGGAAGTTTTGAACAGATGGTTCTAAAACATTGAAACCAAAACATCATCGACACCCATTGCATTGGCAGAAACTTGAGATGGAACTTCCATAAGCAACTTATCTTTTGCTTTTTTCCAGGGGAAAAAAATTTTGGAGCAAGTTTTCAAATTTTCAAATTATTCCATAATGAAGTAAGAGAGCATTAATAAACATCGAGATGGGATCTCAATAACTATTAAATTAATGAAAGTTGAAGATTATTCTGAAATAACACATTCAAAATCTAATCATTTAAAAATTTATTACATACAGTTGGGGGTCCTTTTTCGGCACGCAGTCACATGTTGTCCACTGGGGGGTGACCTTGCTAAACCCAAATATGTTTAGGGAGTTGCGTCCGGAACTCAACATTGGGCCACGTAGTTCAATGGCTTCTAGCGTATTTACAGGCCTACAAAATGAGTAAAGCCCAAAATCTAAGAATCATGATAATGGTTGAATAAATAATGTGTTTGATATAATAGCTTTGGTTAACAGTTGTAATAGTAGTTGAAATAAAGTAGTATGTATTTAAAAGTGAAGTAATCATGTATTCAATAGTGTAAATTTAGAGATATAGAAACAAAGTCACTTATTTTTGTATGGTTTGTAACTCCAGTTGTATAGCGTCAGTGAATTGATAGTATTCTAACAGAATGACTCTAGCAGTGGAGAGGCAGTTTGCCATGATAACTTCAAGATTGAAAGGGAAAAATGGGTGCAACTGGAGGGAGAGAGAGTATGTCCAGCTGTGTGTAGAGGCTGGTTAAGTTTGTCCCCTTTATCATGCACTTAAATGAATTTCCCCTTGATAATGCTCTTTTAGTTATTGTGAAGTTATGAATAGTATTACCTTCCATGGGAAGGGCTTTTCTAAGAAGTATTTGTGCCTTCTAAGAGAAGGGTTTTAGTATTAGAAGTTTATGCCTTCCATGAAAAGGGCTTTCAGTATGAGTGTTTGATATCTCTTGATAAGTATGAAAATGGTAAAAGACATAAATGTTTTGTGGGATGTTGTATTTGTAACTTGTAAGATACATGGAAGTAAATTGAGATATGGAGGTTAAAGATAGTAAAGATATGAGATTATAGCTACTGGAGAAGTTATAGTGATGACTTGCGTTGCTTTCCAAGAGGAAAGATTTTGTAAGAGAAGAGGTTTTGTAAGAGAAGTGAAGAGGGAGATGTGTTTAGAAGATATGGGCAGTAAGATAGATGTATTTTCTGAATATGGCGAGTAAGAGAATGAGCATAAGAAAAGCAATAGTGTTGTAGTTTGTTTAGCAATGTTACGGAGATTTTCTGTTGGAGGATGGATAAAAACTTATGAGTAGTGATATGAGGGGCATTTGTGAAATAAGGGCTGAAGAGCTTAGTTTCTAATTTGGAAACTAAGAACTCAGAACCTCATTAAGAGCTTAAGAAGATAATCAGAGGGAGAGAAAATAGAGAAGTTTATGAGAGTTGTTCTTCTCTATTGGTGTGTCTTGAGGTGTTAATGAAAGGCTCTATTTATAGCTGAGTTTAAGGGGGTATTTAGCAAAGAATCTCAGAAAAAATTTGTCCCAATTAGCAATAAATTTTCAGAAAATCTATCCTAGGATTTGGCCGAAAATGGTATGTTCAACTTTAACGTGTTCTTGCTGTTTTGGGTAATAGTAGCTGAAGGAAAGACCAACAGAAAAGGAAATGATTTTAGCAAGAAAAATATAGTTTCTTTGGTTGGTTTTGGTTTTTAGCCAAATAAGGAAATTTTGTAATTTCAAGGCTGCTCGGTCAATTATCACAGCTGTTCTGAAAAAGCTGTCCCAACTGTCAGAAAAGGCTATCACAGGTTGATGTCAGGTTGGATGATGTCAGGCTGCTGGAAATAATATTCAGCATTTATTTGATAGGTTTAGCTAAAAATAGTAAGATCTCTTTTAAGAGTATCTTGCTGTTTTGGGTATAGTAACTGGCTGCTGGGATTTGAGAATTAAATGGTTGGTAATATCACTTTCAACCAAGTGTCAAGTGCTGAACACACTGCTGGTATTCTACTAGAAAGGTTTCCTCTTTTGGTTATTCATATTTTTGGTCCAAGATTCTATTACAATATATTTTTAGCAAGTAATAGAATGATTGATTGATAGTTAACGAAGCTTCTGAGATCTAGTCAAGGTCTCATTGTGTTATGACCTAATCTTGGTGAGCAAGAAGAGCATTTATTGCTCTTCTCTAGCAGCTGGCAGGGGAATATTTGGTCTAATTATGGCAGATGGCAGCTAGGTATTAAATATATTATGGATATTTTATATTTGAAAACTAAAGATAGCCAATCAGATTTAGTTATATGTTTGAGTTGGATTTTAGCTGAAAGTAGTAATAAGTTTATGTAGAATAATATACTTAGGTCTTCAAATTCATATAGCAACAACTAGAGATTAAATGAATAGTTATTTTGTCAGCATTTAGATGGCAGGAGTTTTTGAGTGTTTGTCATATAATGAATATTAAGTTTTAGGAAAAGAACAATGGGGAGTTTTATCATTTTAAGTACTATGTGATAAGAGAGGCTTACCATATGTTACCCGCTACACACTAACTCATCAGAGTTCACGGAGTTAGAGAAGACACGCCAAGCAACATGTTTCTTTTACCAACTTTAAATCGCTGAAACTTTACTGAACATACCTCTTGGCCCTCCAAACCACGACGCCCAAAGTTTCCCCAAAGAGACTCATGAGCTTGGATCATGAGCCGAAGATGAGATGACATACCTTGGGCTTGTTGTCATTTTATGTAAATATGGGCTTTTGTTGGAGAAGCCACCTTCCATGAGTATGAGAGATAATATGGGCCATGAGTTTTGATTTATTACTTGAACTTGATCCATATATTGATGTTGATAATGTCGTGGGTTATGATCCCAATTGATGAAAAGGAAATATGGACCATGAATCCATCTCTTGAAGTAAGGATCTTGTGGGCCATGTGAGCCCAATCCATGTAGTTGAATAAGATATAAGCTTATTTTGGGCTTTAAATGAGATTTACCCAAAAATCTATAATATGTTGATGTGACGCGAGTTGCCAATGAAGTGATGCCTTGTAGCGTGAAAAAAGAGTCCTCAACACATACAAAATGCAATTTGGATGGTTTTTTTTTTTTTTTTTTTTTTTTTTTTTTAATTTTAAGAAAAAAAGTCTACCTTTAGATTTAATCATTTTTATTCCCTAAAGACACTAGACTCAATCTTATCATGCTTTTGACATTAAAAAGAATTCTCCAAACACATTTGAGAGAAGAAGAAATTATTCTGCCTTATTTCATTGTATAAACTAACTAAGCCAGTAGTTTCTTTCTAATTAATCTAATGACATTGTGCAAATGAAATGACTGAACAGAATACCCTAATAATAAGTGAATTCCTGCAGTGTTTGTTGATCAGGTAGATACTCCCTTCAAGTGTAAGACTTTCTCTATTTCAGCAAAGCAACCTAAATCACACCTCATCAACTCAGTTTTAGGTACAAAGATTTAAATTGTTAGAATAGAAAGCAAGTTACACTATCCTTTTCTTCTCCATTTATGTGAAAAAATCATAAATGCAACAAAAGTCCTTTGAACAAACAGAAAGAATACAAAGTAGAAAGAGATTTCCCTAATACAAAATAAAAAAGAAAAGATGATTACCGCTGAGTTCACAACTTTGCTTAATTTCAAGGCCTGAATGTTTTGAACAATGTCTGAATTTTAAGCAAGATTTGTTCCTTGCCTTCATTCGTTCTGCATGAGAAATCAAACCACTGATAAGTTCTCCAAAATATCAAAACCTCAAAAAACATAATGAAGAACAAACAAGAACAATAATATTGGTGTTCCATTCTACAAAAAAAGTCAAATACCTTAGGTTTAAAGATGGCTTTAGAAGGTAGATAAAGAGGCAAGATATCAACCACTTGGCGAACAAAGTTCTTAAACTTGTTACTTGGGTGCTCCTCTGCTAATTAACAATCTATCACATGAAAACAGATAAAAAGAAGATAAGTTATTACTTGCCATCCATAAAAATTGTGAAGGGAAAAAAGTTTTCCTTTTTGGCAAGACAACAATGAGGAGTACAAATAATCAAAAGACTAGAATTTTTAACTTTGAAATATTTGGAAAGAAAGGTTGCTAGCAGCTGCAGGAGATAGAGAAATATCAAGAGATCAACCACAAGGAAAATAAAAATAGTTCGTGGTTGTGTGATGCTCTCTGCATTAGAAACCCAACATATAAAAAGGGATAAAGAACAAAGAAACTGAAGGCACCAAAGGTTTTTTTTGAAATGTTTGAAAAAACTCAAACTATAATTAGAAATTTTCAGTTAGTAGGTAAAAATTGCAATTCAGATGGAGAATCTTGTGATTATTGAATGTTCTGCTTTTAACATAAACCAAAAGAAAGAATCTATTTAGGTAGATTATCCCATCAAAGAACTACTTTTTTTTATAGGTAAAGATGATGTAATTAAAATAAGACTACTTCACATACAATGGACACAAAGAAGCCTAAAGAATTACAACGAGAATGTATTGTGTACAGAAAGGATCATCAAAGAACAACTTAAGCCATTAGTTATATTCTGAGTTCAATGGAGAATTTTCAAATTATGTCAAAATTTTAAATATAACACCACTCTCTCCTAATGAAAAAAAAAAAAAAAACAAAACAAAAACAAACAAAATACCTCCATAGTTAGCACAATTCTGCAGTGTAGTTGCCTGGTTAAGTTCTGCCCTCAAAGTGCTAAGAAATTTTCTATGATTCTGTAATTATAATAATCAACCATATATGTCAGTCCATGAACACAATCTTATTTTATAAAAGAACAAATGAAAGAATTTATGTTATACTTATTTGTTCTCCTAAAACTTAAAAAATAAATAAATAAAAAATCGTGTCTTATTAAAAATTTTAAGGATAGGAGCAAAATACAAAAGAATTTTAAAATAAAAGAAGAAGAAGAAAGAAAGAAAGAAAGAAAGAAAATAAGATTACCACTGAGTCCTTGACCTGTTGCACAATTGTAGTTTTTGAATAGGGTCCGAATTTTGAGCCTAGGTTTGTTCTCTGTCTTAGATGGTTCATTTGTTCCTGCATGAGAAGTCAATTAACCAAGAAGTTCTCCAAAATACAACAAAGCTCAAAATGCACCAAGAAGAAAAGCATGTTGAAGAAATATCGAAGGCTATGACAAATTGGGATTAAAAGATAGATGCATACCTGAAGAAATTATTTCCGGCTGGTCCCAATAATCCACAATTAAGTGTGGGACATGATCAATGTTGGGCCAATCTTCACCTGTTTGTCTCAGGCATCTTTGACGTAAGAGGGGACAATCAATAATTGTCAGATTTTCTAAAGATTTGAGCTCATGAATCTGTCGAGGCAATGATGTTAAGTTGGGGCAATTGCGAATGAAAAGACTTTGTAGTGATGTAAGTTTGCCTATCCACTCTGGTAAAGCCATCAAACTAGGACATTCTGAAATTATGAGTTGTTGAAGAGTGTAAAATGTTGAAGCCCATTTGGTAAAGACACCAGCTTTGTAATTCCCATAAGACGTAGAGAACGAAGGCTCTTAAGGCTATGCCATTGCATGCCATCATCTTTGATGTTTAGCAGAGCAAGCTCATTGTAGGGCTATATTTCCATAGATTGAAGCGAGGTGAGATGTTGAATACTTCTACAAGTTGAAGATCCTAGTCCATCACACAATATTATAAAGAGTTTCCAGAGAGAAACAAGGTTCTGCAGCCACTCCTCTGGAAGCAATTCTAAATCTGAAACATCCAATATGGACAAAGACTCCAATTCTGAGAGGGGAAAGTTGCATGAGGAGGAGGTTGATGGGCTCTGTTTTGGTACCATATTCATTGTCTGATGCAATACCTTTGAGCTAGCTTTATACAATTGCAGCTCTTCTTTGAGAAATGGAAACTTGGGCATGGAAGTCAAGTTAGGACATTGATAAATTCCTAATTTTAAAAGACGAGGAAATGATGGCAGTAACATATGCTCTGCCTCATTATCATAATCTCTCATCCACCATCCCTTCATATTAGGGCAATTCCTTAATTCAAGAGAATATAAGGATGGGAAAAATGTTGCTTTTGAAGAAGAGGTACCAAACAAATTACTAGCAGTGTCTTTCTCCATGTATTTAAGTGCTGCCATATCCAAAAGACTGACAGTCTTGAGAAGAGGGAGTTGATTTAACAGTGGCAGGTGCTGGCATCTACGATTATCCCTTAACCACAAATCGATAAGATTAGTGAGTGAAGAGACCCAACTTGGAATATTTTCACCCAAATAACCATAAAACCCCAATGCTTTAAGATTTGGATGTGGCTGGAGCCCTTCCAATGACATTTCATCATAACATTCGATTTCTTCAGTCCATTCTGGGTCCCACAAAAATTCTAGTCGTTGAAGATGCTGTTTCTCAGTCATTTTTGCACCTTTACATTCCAGCACCACCTTGTCATCTTTTCCATGTCTTAAGTTGGTAATTGTCAGGCTTCCTCCCAAATTTCTAAGATATTTCAATTCACTTAGCCCACCACTAGGCCTAGCCTTGAAACCTTCCTTGCTCACTACAAACATTGGTAGTGTCTCAAGAGAAGAAAGATGCCCAAGTCCAAAGGACATATGTGTCAATTTGCTACAATCAGTAATATCAAGATGCTTGAGACTGACCAACTTTTGAATGTCCCTGGGTAATTCTCTAAGCTCCAAACAACTATTCAGTTTTAGTGTAAGCAAATTCAACAAATTAGTAATTGAATTGGGGAGAATTTCAATACTAGAATTTTCAGAAAGATTAAGATATCTTAAATGCTTCAATTCCCCAATTGAATGCAGCACTACACGTAGCCCTACCTTGCTCAAATCCAATGTGCGCAAATACTTGAGATTTGAGACAAGTGCATCGCAAGTTAAGCTATCCAAATTCCCCCCTACACCAGATGCAAGAATTGTTCTTATCTTCCATCCATTACACTTGGGCATTGAAAGATGTATCAATAAATCTGTAGGACCAAATGATACATGACAAACATTTTCAATAACATTTTCCCAACTTGAATTTAATATGGTGCTTTCTGTCCCAGCCACAAGAATTGCAAGTTCATGCATGAGATCATGCATTTTGCATGATTTTATGTTGCCCAAATCATCCTTTTCTACATTCTGGAAAAACAACCTCCAAAGTAATTGCATAAAATATTCTCTACCAACATCGTCCACACATTGTCTTTGATCTATTAACTTAATAAAACCTTGTGCAGCCCAAAGTTTAATAAGTTTATCTACATTAATTCTATGATCTTTTGGAAACAATCTACAATAGGCAAAGCATTGCTTCAAGTGCGATGGAAGATGATCATAACTCAAGTTTAGAGTCGATAAAATCTTATTTTCTTGTTGAGCTAGTTTTGAGAGTTCATTTTCTAAGAAGGATTTCCATTCAATTTCAGAGATTTTACCATACAATAAGCTTCCTATTGTTCTTATAGCGAGAGGAACCCATTACCCTTTCCCACAATCTGTTTTCCCAATGCTACTAAAGCTTTGTTCTCTAGTGCTTTGCCATTTTTAAATGCCATTTTTACAAATAAGGACAAAGCCTTTTCTTCCGGTAAGCCTTTAAGATCATAAAGTGAAGTTGTGCCTATTATCTCTGCTACCTTAATAGAGCGTGTAGTTACCACTATCCTACTTCCCCTTGCACCATCCATTAATAAATTCTTAAATTGATGCCATTCATCTATGTCCTCATTCCACACATCATCCAAGACGATGAAGTATTTTTTTTCCATTAAGTGTTTCTCGAAGCTGATTTTGTAAAATCTCAAGGTTTTCTTCATGCCTCTCAATTTTCATAGATTCTAGAATTTGTTTTACGTCAAAATTATCCAAGACACAAATCCACAACTTTGGCTCAACATTATTTTTGACATTTTTATCATTGTATATGAGTTGAGCTAGTGTAGTTTTTCCTAATCCTCCGATTCCAACTATTGGAATAATTGAAACATTCTCTACAACATCGGTATCAAAAAGAAGTTTTATAATTTCTTTCTTATCATCATCTCTTCCAGCCACATCTTCTTCAAGTACAAAAGAATAAGTTTCTCTATTCCTAATATTGACTTGTGGCTCAATGGGGTTTTCTATAAACCGGAACTTCATCCTATCAGCAGCAATGGCATTTAGTCTCTCCCTAATTGCCTTTATTCTATGGCCCATCTTAAGACTATAAGCAAGCTGGTTTGAACTTGAAAAGAAAATGCGTACCTCCTTTGTTATCTTACTTCCAGTCATCATTTTCTGTAGCAGAGCTTCAGTTGAGAAATCATCCAGCAGGTCATCTGCATCAAAGAAGAGATCTTTGAGCTTTCTGAGCCAGTCTTTGATCTCGTAATTATGAGAACCTTGATTTTCTGCATCTAGAACCACGGCTTGGATTGTAGAAACTGTGCTCTTTAGAATTCCAAGCTCAGCTTTGACACCACATGCTAACTTGATCTCTTGGAGAAGTAAGGAATGTAGCACTTCAATTACTTTCCAGGAAAGGTCAAAGAAAACTCCGTCTGTCATTTTTTTTTATCCCTTTCAGGAATGCTTAATAGTTTTGTGGGATGATAAAAGTGATGAGAGGCAGGTTGTAGTGTCAAGCTTAGCATAACCACATCAATATTTATAAGCCATGAAGGTGACATTGTTGAACACTTTTCCTGTTAATTGTCTTTTAATGATGCTTGCACAAAGGATTAATTCTCTAGGTTAAAGAAAGTAATATTAGACAGCAATGATTCTCAGCAAAAGTAACACAAACAACTTTAACAATTGTTCCTTCAGTGATAACGGATGGCATGAATGGTTCCTCTCTTTTCTTCCTTTGGTGGCTTAATTCCAATTCCAATCCACTCTCCATCTTTTGTGTTCCTTAAGATCATGAAGCATACCAAGTAATACTGATACCTCGCTACATTGGACCCTCTTATAGGTATTTTTATCACCATTTTTATCATATTGTTCTTTCTTAATAATGATATTAGGTTTAACTAATGAAAGGAAAGGATTAATTACGGTTGGAGGGGTATTTGAAAGGGGAAAAGTTTTATTGTGCAACCCAAGATTGTTGGTTGATAAAACCTATAATAATAATAATAACAATAAATAAATAAATGGTGAATGGCGGGTTCTATAAAGTTTTTCATATGGAGTGCAAGTAATTTTATATATACGTGATTAAATATGACGAGAATAATTTACTTATGTTTCAGGGAAAAAATAGAAAGAGAAAAGATTACTTAAGGCATTCTAGGCAAAGCAAGTGGAATTAACAAATAGTAAAGAAACAACCTTTTTTTTCTGTGTTATCCATTCATTGAAGCAATCAAGATATTAAAGTTCAATGCTTTTGCTTTATTGCCGGAAAATTTTCATTTTTTTTTTTCACATGCTTCCTATCTAGAAATAGAATTGCCTATTAAATAATTTTATAAATTCCAATAAAAATGAAGACTTTATAGTAAATATATATTTAAATTGTTCTAACTTCTAAGTAAAAGATTATATGCTGTAGAGATTTGTTTGGCAGCATATACAAAGTGCAAAAGAGAGGAACATATGAATAGAACAATGCCCTCTGCTTTAATGTTGATATGGCAAGTACATATCTTGAAGGAATTTAGGTATTGCGCATTTGAAGAAAAGATTCTGGAGAGTAATTGCTAAGTAGCTGACTAGCTGCCTTTCTCAAAAGAGAGCAGTATTGGACGTGAAGGTTTTGATACACTTTATTCTTCACTAGACTCCCTTCTTTTTTTCATGTAGTTTGATGCCAATTGCAATATATGTCTCTCTCTTCTATCAAGTCAACTTTTTTCTTTTAAACTAACCGCAGACCCTTGCGATGTATGAGAATATATAAATATTATGTAATGAGATGTAATATATAAAAAGTAACAATTATTTTTTGTATGTTTGATTAATATATTTTTAAGGTGAACCATATTCTTCTAACTTATGTTGTAGTGTGTTATATTTGCCTAATATACAACTAAACTTTATAAATTTCAAATTTATTATTCAAATTTATCATCTCGGAGATTATCATAATAATAAAAACTTATTACAAAATTACAATGTTATCTTAACCAAAATTAAGATAAAACCAAAGGGAAAAAAGATGGAATTTATAATAATTTATTACTCAAACAATTGATAGGTATATATTCAAATTCATACCCATGTAGATTGTATATAAACTCAAATTCCTATTTCCCAAAAAACTAAATATTAACCCAAACCAAAATTCAAGCAAAGTTATAAAATAGAGAGTGAAGACTTAGTGATGAGAAATTAAAAAAACACAATACCAAAACACATATTTATTGTTAAAAAAAAAAAAAAAAAAAAAAAAAAAAAACCATCAACCTTAATTACAATTATAAGAAAGAACAAAAATCTACCAAAAGAAAGTAGAGAGAGAGAGAGAGTGTGTAAGAACAAAGATATTATATGAATTAAATTTATGCTCCACACTCAAGTATATGAACAGAGATATTATATGAATTGAATTTATTCTCCACACTCTCAACGTTGGGAGTTATTTTCATATATATAATCAGATTAGTTGCATAGGATAAGATGTTTGAATACAAAATGAAACATTTGAAATACAAATGGTAGATGAGATAGAAAAGCATATGAGATATGAAAGTGTTCGTGCTTATCTTGAACTGTTCTTATCTACTGTAATATTTGAGTTTGATCTAATCTGATTTGTTGCCGTGTTTGATTCCTTATCAGATTGGAATGCTTCAATAGAGAGAGAGAGAGAGAATACTCACAATTTTTTTGTGGGAAAAATATAGATTGAATGAGAGAATTGGTATCGAATTTATACAAAATAAAATAGGGAAAAGAAGGGTCAAAATATAAAAAAGAAAAAAAATGAAAAAATTGTAATAGTAAAGTAAAGAGTAGTGGGGAGATAAAGAAGCAAAGAGAAAGGAGAAATGTTAGAAGAAGTGTAACAGTAAATGTAGACTAATAAGGAGAAGAAGAGTTTTTTTCTTCTTCTTCTTTTTAAAATAGGGAGAATAAAGTTATATTTGGTAATAGTTTTTATTTTCTATTTTCAAAAGCTTGTTTTTGGGAATATAAAGAAAAAAGCAATTTTCTGTATTTTTGAAATTAAAAACATGTTTAGTTAGTTGAAATTAAAAAACTAGTTTTTTGAAAAAAAAAAATAGAAAATATGTTGTTACTAGAATTGAACTTTAATGCTAACTCATTAAATGAGACAAATTTATTAAATTAAATACATATTTTCATTTACTTTTGAAAATTAGAAACTGAAAACAGTCTTTTGCATGTTTTCAATTTCCTTCACAAATTTAGTTTTGAAAACAGTTTTTGTTTTCTGCTAATTTTGGGTTGCCAAATAAGTTTTTTAGTTTCAAAAATAGAAAAAAAAATTGAAAATAGAAAATAAGGGGAAAAAACAGTTATCAAACATACCCTTAAAAAAAAAAAAAAAAGGTAGAAAATAAGTGAATGATGTAACCGTTGATATGGCTCAACAAGACCGTAACAACAATAAATGTTATGCTTCAGTTTTTAAATATATATAAATTTACTATCTTACCGTTAGTCATTTATTGGTAATTTGGTTCTGTAGAAATGCATACTATTATGTTGTTTGTCGAGAATTTCGAGATACATTTTCCTTTTCTTTTCTTTTTTCTTTTTTCTTTTTTTTGCTCTTTTTGAAATTTGCTCTCTTATATCATCACACATCCTTGGTGCGATGGTCACTCCACAAGTATAAATGCTTGTAGGGTGTGGGGGATAAGAGTTGGGATTCAAGTCTCTGGGAGAAAATTTCACACATATATACTAAGATTAAGTGAAAGTAAAATTTCTATCTTATATCAAAAAAAGAAATTTGCTCCCTTATCAAATTTTATACTCTATCATAGCATTCATAAATGCCCATTATAGATATGCATTACAATTTTAAAGCTGTTTTTATACATACTACCAAATGGTGCAAATGCACATATGATACATGATCATGGTGTATGCATGGAAAGAAGAACGGGTGAGAATATCTGGAGTACAAAAACACAGCAGGTGTAGGAGTTATAATTAGACACTCCAACGAGGAGCTAATTGCAGCAATAAGAAAGAGGAGATGGTCAGTGGAGTGGTAGAGAATGCAGCAATTCGAGCTATATATTTTGCACAGAATATAGGAGTACACAAAGTGATCAATGAAGTAAGTTCATTACAGATGAAGAAGACTGTTATAGAAACAGAACTGGACCTGTCGAGTGTGGGACAATTGATGGTTGAAGCAAGAAATGGATTAAAGGACTTAAGAATGTTTGTTGGACTGTTTGGTGGGTAGGCAGGAAAACAGGGTTGCTAACAGATCAGCATGGCATGTTGTTTGCATTATAGATGCTGTTGCTTGACCGGAGGATGCTCCAGTTTTTTTACCAAGTTATTTACTACTACCTATGTTTTCTTTTTTTTTCTTTTTCTTTTTTTGATAGGTGTACTACCTATGTAAGACAATTCAATTAATACAAATGCCTTTTTTTCTTTCCCAAAATAAAAGTCCCTACAAGATACCTCACAATAAATTAACCTAGCCACCTTCTTCTTTTGGTGGGGGAAGAAGTGAGTGACCCAATGGGGCGGGGTTTCAAATTTAAATTGATAGCCTTTATTTCAAAAGGCTGCATCTTGACAAGTGAACTGCTCCTTGGGATTAATAACAAAGAGCCTATAGATTATTTATGCCATCTTCTGGTACATCCTACGGAAAATTCTTGCGCCTTCTAATTCTGCATGAATTTCTCTCTCAGTCCTTATTCCCATTGGATTGCTCAACAACCATCCCTCATTGTCACACAAGACACTCTGGCTGAGGGCATCAATGTGATGAAGTACATCCACATCAGCATCAAACTGATTTCTCATATCAAGCGCCACTTCAAGCACATCAGACTGTATGAACACCTGATCAATACATCAAAATGAAATTTAAGACATGCCTAAATCTTGCATGTATGAAGGAAGTTTTGGTAAAATAGTATGTTCAACACAGAAAACTGGGTAGAAAATGAAGATTTATCCCTACATACTTGAAGCAAATTATAGCACCATTTGTTTAGAAAGAGAATTATTTTACTCATTTGCTCCTTTTAATTTTTTTTTTTCTTTCTGATGCGCCTGTCTAGAAACAGAGCATACATCATTCTATTAGGTATGAAAAACAACCCACAAAAGCATGTTAAAACATTGCATCTTACCCCAATTATCTAACTGAAAGCAGCTATATTAGCTCACAACACAACAGAATCTAAAAGGAATATTGAAGTCCAGGGTCAGAGTGATGGGGAACGTAAGCAGCAGCCCCTTTTGAATACTAGTAAGAGGAAAGGGAAGTCGATTTGAGTGCTCAAGAGTTTTTTAAGAGGGATTCAACCTATGACGTCCGCAATAGCTCTTTATCATCAGACCAAGACACCAATCAGTTTTTGGTGTAAGCAGAGATTGAACCTCAGATCTCTTATACAGCTATCAGAAACTTTACCAGTTAAGCTAACTGGAACCCACAACCATCAAGAGTTAATTTGAGATGTTTTGCATAATGAAAATACCTCTTGGGACCTTTCTTAGCTAGTCTGAGTTGTTTTGAATCTTTTTTTACTGCTTTTTTAGAAAAATACTGGTCTAGTTTCAAATAAAGTTTCCCTAAGCTTGCGCTTTTCCTTTTGCAGACCCATTTACAACCAATAGGCTTAATACCTTCTGGTTTGTCTACTAAGGTCCAGACTTGGTTGGTATACATTGAGCCCATCTCTGATTCCATGGCCTTTTTCCAATTCTCAACGTCCTTATCATTCATTGCTTCTTGATAAGTAAAAGGATCATTATCATGCTCCTCTTACTCCATTAGATAAATCTCGTTTAACAAAGTAAGTCTAACTAGAGGCCTGATAGTCCTTTTACTACACCGAATCTCTTGCATTTTGCTTGGTTCCATAGGCACTATTACTTGCTCTTCATTATTCTCATTCAACTCAGCCGTTGGTTCATCAATTTGTTCATCAAGAGAAACTTTGGCTCTTCTTTCATTTAAGCTATAATCTTCCTCAAAAAAATAGCATTCCTGCTCACAAAAACCTTTTGCTTGCTAGGATTGTAAAAATAGAAACAAGTAGACACCTTGGGATAGCCAACAAATAAGCATCTACCATTCCTTAGTCCTAGCTTATCCACATTAGACTTTCTAACATGTGTTGGACAACCCCATATCTTTAAGTGATTTAGACTTGGTTTCTTACCAGTCCATAACTCATATGGGGTGTTAGGAACTGATTTGGTGGGGACACTATTTAATAAATAAACAGCAATCTCCAAAGCATAACCCCAAAATGAGATTGGGAACTCTGACATGCTCATCATGGAACAAACCATATCTAATAAGGTTCTATTTCTTCTTTCAGCTACACCATTATGTTGAGGTGTGGCAGGGAGAGTCAGTTGAGAAATAATGCCATTTTCTTTTAGATATTCCCCTCCTCTTTCAGAGCGAAGAACTTTTATGCATTTTCCAACTTGTTTCTCAACCTCATTACGGAGTTCTTTGAACTTTTCAAAGGATTCAGATTTATGTTTCATTATGTACAAATAAACATACCTAGAATAATCATCAATAAAAGTAATGAAGTAAGAGAAACCACCTCTTGCCATGTGGTTCATAGGACCTCATACATCAGTGTGTATTAATCCTAATATATCAGTGGCTCTAGCTCCCTTTCCTATAAAGGGGCTTTTGGTCATTTTTCCTTGAATGGTAATTCGCCAGATTTTTTAGAATGGGTTGTACTAAGGCCCATGAGTCTTATTTGTGGAGGTGAATCAATTTCTATTTGGTTTAGATGCTTTAGTTACTTTTCTTTGTTATCAAGACTCCCTACTCTTTTCTAGGAAAAGGTTATTATAAGTCCTACTCTTTCATTCTTTCAATAGGTGGAATCCTACTCTTTCTAGGAAAGGATTTGAGGTTTTTAAATGTAGTCAATAATGGAGATAGAGAGAATTCAATTTAACAAAATTCTAACAGTTTATTTGGTCTTTGAGGGTATGATTGCCTCTACTTCCTATGTGATTGACTAGGGTTTATCTTTCTTTATTTCTTGTTCTATTCACTGTTTTGACATCAAACCATCAAACTCATTCAAAATCTTCTTTTTTATATAAGTAATTAGAATATTTTATTAGAGGGAAGGAACACTCAAATGTGAGTGCCCTTAGAAGAATTACTAACACACATTCATACCCCCCCAAAAAAAATAAAAGTATATTCAAACAAAGATCTCAAAAAACTATTCTTAATATCTAGCACAGAGTGCTCTTCATTCTCATAAAGTCCAACAATTCCTCTCTCCAAACTGCCCACATAATGCAATGTGGAGTAGCTTGCCACACAACCCTTAAACATCAAAACCTTAAAACCCTTCAAAATCTCATCAAGTACCCTAATTTAATGCTGAGTTTCTAAAGATCCTTCATCAAAATTGGTATCAAAGTAAAGCTTCTGCCCCCCATCAGAAAGTTACTCCACAAAAGCATGTTAAAATTTGCATTGAAGCCAATCACAATGACTAAAAGAAGAGATTCTTAAGCTCTCAATACAAAAGAATCTAAAATTGAGCATTTCACTTGACATAATCAAGAATTTGACATGCCTTTCATGATTAACTAAACAGTTGCTTATAAAATTACAATAATTACTTAATCACTTAATGCATAATTACATATGCTGAATTGTTGATGTACACCAAGAATTATTCCCTTTGCTCCAACAATCATTATGAATATCGCCACAATGACTATGCCCAAAAAGAAAAAACTTAAAAAAGGGTGTTAGCTATAATGAAAAATGGCTCTATCATAACAACATAATAGTATAAAAATGAAATTAATGACTTCATGGAATCCTAATACGGTTTCCATGGTCAGTTGTGGGGAAAGATTTAAATTTTCCAATGGAACCAATTTGGTTGATGGATGCAACCTTCAGATGTCTTATGGAAAACTGGAACCATTTGATTTACAACTATATTAGTAAGTTTTTAAGTTCCAAATTTACCAATTAAAAAAAGAAAGGAGGAAGGAAAAAAAACAAAGGATGATAAGGGTGGAGCTACTTGATTATGAATGCACTAGAGTTGGACAGCATGCAATAATTTACTGGGTCCATGGTTTACACGATCAAATCAAGAAACTCTCAATTCAAACCTAATCCGACCAATATGAAGCATCAAACAGACCAACTAATGGGCACAAAAGTGGAATCTCAAGCACAAGAATCATCAAAGATGAGCAACCGTAATGCCAGATACCCTCACCATCTCACAGGTCCACTTGAGATTCTCTAAGCTGAATTTCATATATCCTACAGACAACTTGAAAGAAATCTACCTTTTTCATATTTCCAGCCTGAGAAAGATTTCCTTCCATTGCCATATAGGCCCCTAAAAACAATGGAGCACAAAATTCATACCACATTGAATACAATAGTTGCTGATGCTTTCACTCCTTCCAAAATTTGCATGGCATTCAGCTTATTTACAAACCCATCACTAAAATCACCCATCTTGTTTTAACAAACCACATCAGTGACACTAAGTCCTTTTGCATCTCATGAACCATCTAAAGCGCTTTTCTTTTGCTTGGTAGAGGGGAGACCCACCCAGATGGAACTAAATTAACACCACCAAATTTGCTTAGGCTCTTACAACTTCATTTGAAGCGTAATAAACTACTACGGATTATGTAGGCTTTCATAGATGCCTCCAAACAACCCCACATAAATTCATTGATAGACACACCATTTCCATTTTCTTTTCTTTTTTTAACACACCAAACAATGAATCACACCAGGGAAGGAAAATTCAAATTCACTATTGCATTGTACTGCTAAATATCTTTCCCAAAAGGGAAACCCAACTTAATCCAAGCAGGAGCTGGGGACAAAACTGAAATTTTACCAGTGACATGTTTGCATAAAAAGGGAAGACAGGTTTGATAATAATTTCAACAGGTTTGGACTTTCGAAGACTAAAAAGATCAGGGCAAAACAGTGATTCAAGCATTTGGGTGATCCAGTCAGAGAGCCTATAGTTTAAGCAGAAACACCAATTACTGGGTCACTTTTTTTCTTGTTTGTCCCCCCCTTCTCTCTAGAGGAAAGATAGAACCAGCAAAAACACTACAAGGCAAGAGAAAGTTTCAATTTTGGAAAGTCGAAATGCCCTTCCCAATTGTTTGGCTCAGTTGAGGTCTTTTTAGTTGATAAATTCTAAAATATGAAAATTTTCAAAATCAAATTATTTTTGTTTTATTTAGATTATGTTGGCATTGAGGAGGTTCAGATAGGTGTCCGTGCCTGTGTATTGAATTATATGTTCCATTTCTGTGTATTGAATTATATGTATCCATGTGTGTGTATGTACATGAAAATGACTATGTAGTATGTACAACATCATATTTCTGTTTCATCAAGAACTTTAACATAGTATATATTATTTTGAGGATTTTCTTTTTCTTTTTCTAGTTTACTATCGATACAAGGTTGGTACATGAAAAAAAATAGCCTAGCCTTATGCCAAAGCTAAATCAAATGCACCTAGCACTATGTTCTTCAAGTAGCAAAAACTCTTCTCTTTCTTCTTCTTTTTTTTAAGTTCTGAATTAGTCACCTAACTGATCTACTGAGATGGTCCTGCTAAAGTTCCTAATCCTTAAGTTTCAGGATCAGATAGTGAAAGAGTCCCAGTAAACTTTTTAAGAGAGAGAGAGGGAATGATAGCTTAATATTGGGACAAGGGCTGTGTATCAAATAACTTTGAATAAAGAATAGTTTGGAGACTTAGACAACAGAAAAATGAGTACTGCAAATGAATTCTGAATCTATTGTGATATAAACTAAATAGATACCTGTCCCCCACGCATTAAATTCTTTATGATAGAATCTACCAAATGCTTCTGCACAACCCTTCTTTTATGATGCCTTTTCTTGAAATGAGGGTCTGGGCACTGCATATAAATAGGAGCCAAGAATGATTTTAGTTCAAGTCAATGATCATTATATCTCACCATTGGCTAGAATAATAACTTGGAGTAAATCCCTCTAGAATTAAACATGCAAAATAATTCTTCCTGAATGTTCCAGAATAAGAGGTTTACTCACTAGGATTGAGACTAGCATCAAGGGTCCAGGATATGTTGATACTAATTGATTGAAAGAAATTGTGGCATTAGCAAACAAGAAATGTCTGCAATTCAGGTCAAGCAATCCATTATTTAATCACCCATGATAAACAGTTGGTTTCTTGTTTTCACTGTGCAAAACAAAGTCTCAGGGCCATACATGTTGCTAAGAGCTAGCTCTTTTACCCAGAAGTTAGCACGCTTTACCAGCTGCACGTGGATAGAAAATGTTACGACATAAATTTAAAGCCCTCATACTCTTTGAAGATGAAAGAGTAATTATAAATTTGAATCAATCACAAAAACTCTAAAGCATATAAAGAGTAATCTAAGGAGTTGGTTCCCATACTTTCTGCCGTATTTCCAGCCCCAAATAATTTTTCTCTTCAGGATTTCTTTTCGCAAGCCATAAGAGAAATCTGCCACTACCTGGGGATATTTGTATCATTAGACCAGTACAACTGACGAGTTCTTAATTCTCCTCTCCAATGACTGAAAATAATGTAAAGCATTTAAAAAGGGTAACAGAACATTAAGTCACTAATACCATATGCATTTATCAAAAAAAAAAAAACATACAACTACCATATGTATCAAATTGCTACAATATCTTAAATAGCTTAACCATGCAAGACAAATCTCTCTCTCTCTCTCTCTCTCCAGTCCAGAGGCATATGAAAGTTAGAAGGTACAATTGAATTATCCTTCTATAGGGAATTCAATCCACACCCGAACAGAAGTAATAGAAACATAACGATTAAAGAGTTATTAGTTCTTGACTTTTTTGAAAGCGAGGAAGGATAAGTTCATAGTGTTTCATCTTTAGGTTTGTGTAATCTATATTCTATGACAATGACTTAAAAAGAGCACCCCTGTAACCATATGTATTTTCTCTGTTTTATCTGTTTTCTATTCATAAATTTTGAAAAAATTACAGCACTTACGTGCGTTTTATCTTTTAGCATTTTGTCCCGTCATTGCAAAAGTAATGAAAAATGGTATGCCTTAGGACTGGCAATGACATCTATAGTAGATGCAGAAAATATGAGAAAGAAAATGGATGCCAAAGAAAATAACTTCTGATTGAACTTTTTATTTTTGAACTGTGTTCTAAAAAGGTTAAGACTGGTATCTTCTAATTGACCTTGTATCTTGAAATTTGCACTCAAAGGCTAACAATTGCACTCGTTTAAAACAAAAATCTGATTTTTGACATGAAGGTTCTTAGAGATGCACTTGTGCAAGAGCAAGGCACAAGTAAGATATGGCCATCTTAAATGAAATTCCATGGATAATCCATTGTAGTGTGATCAAAGCAATATTGAAGCTCGTTAAATGAACTAGGTGCACATTATTAAGAAACAATAGTATACACTTTTCTAGATGAAAAAGATAAGGCATTTACCACTTCCAACATCCACCATGAGAGGCAATGTTGGGTCCTTGAAAACTTCATCCCAGTCTGGTGCATCCGCTGGCATCTACCCAGAAACAGAAGATTATTTATCTATTTCTCACTAATTAAAATTTTCTTTAAAAAAAAAAAAAAAGAAGAAGAAGACCCATTTTAGTAGTGAATAACTGTAATATTTGTGAAAGGAAACGCAGGCCCAATGAATTACATACAGAGAAAGAGGCACTCAGAGGGTTCACATGTTGCCGGATTCTGACATGACCCAACTCCTGCAATCCAATAAATAACCCCACAATTCACTCAAATATTTAAATTAAAAATAAAAATAAAAAATCACCCACAAGCCCCAGACAATATAACAAACTTTTATGGCTAATGAGAAGAAGGGGTCTCATTTTCCATCATATTATCAATATTGGTTCCAAAAATAACGATAATTTTTTAACAAGAAGAAGAAGAAGAAGAAAGAAACCTCAGAGACTTTGTGTGTGAGATTAAGGTCAGCATATTCTAAGGCCACCAGGTCTGGGCTTCTGAGAGCAGTAGCACAAGCATCACCCACCAAGTTACTACTGCAATAGCGTCGACCAGACAAAGATGGTATTCTTAGTAGGACTGAGCAAAGCCCTTCCTTTCTCAAATTCTTGTTCCAGCTATTAAAGTAGCGTAATACGCACAAGGAAGGAGCAGCCGCCATTTCATCCTCTCCCCTATGCCCTATACTATCTACTGTCCTTTCTTGGAAAACAAAATGTTGGGCTGCTCTTATTTTAGTTCCCCCAGTCACAAATCCTGGTAAAATAAAAAAAAATAAAAAAATTTTAAAAAAAAAAATGAGTTTCAAGTGTCAACAGGGACGGGAATGAGGCGGGTTTTCTATTCTTCGCTCTCGCACCCACTTTCGCTTCGGAGCGGTTTTTTTTTTTTTTTTTCGTCCCATTCCGGCAAGTACCCATAAGTTAGACAAAGTTTGGTACAAAAATAGTTGTAATTTTAAACTATAATTTTATTTAATATTTTTTTATTAGAGTTTAATTTTGTCAAATTCACTATTAAATTATAACTTCTTTTTCTTATATATTTTATACTTGTAAAATTTTAAAAAAAATTAAAGATTAATAGTTATATCATCAATAAATTTTTTAAATTGCATGTTTTTGTAGTTAAAATTATGCATAAAATATTAACTTATAAATCATATAGTAAATAATATCTGATTGACACAAAATTTGACATGAGTATTAAGAGAGTAAAGAATATGTAATTCAACAATTAGATTTTCAAAATATGTAGTAATGTCTATTTTATTGAGTAAAGTTGTAACCTAAGGCTACAACTAATTTTGTAACTAAATTTTGTCTTTTAAAGTTTATTTTGAATGCATTAAATTAAAATTCATAAAACATTAAAAAAAAAATCTAACATTACAAAACATTCTCAAAGCATAACAATACAATAATTCAAGTAAAAATAGATATAAAAACAATTCAAACATAATAATAAAACAATTAAAAAATATGAACAACGGCAAATATTAAAACATAAAAATATAAATTCAATAATACAAAATAATAATAATAAATCATATATTTATAAGTTAGAATACTAAAAACACATAGGTATATCTTATGAAAAAAAACCTATAAAAATATTTTTTTAATTATTTAAATATAAATAGGACGGGTGCGAGAGAAAATATTAATCCTCATCTCCACCTCATCTGTTATGCGGGGCAGATAAAACCTATCCATTAAGGGAGAAATTATAAGATCCTCATGGTGTACAAATTATGTGGTCTACCATTCCAATAAAAGACTATTAATTGTTTAAAATTGTGGAGTTTTAAATTAAAAACTGAATACTGATTCAGCAATTTTAAATAGATGGGAGTCTTTTACTAGAATGGTGAACAAATTACGTGGTCCACTATGAGAATTATATAATTTCTCCTAATGATGATTGAATTTTTTATCATTTAACCAAGACATCAATCAGTTTTGGTGTAGGTGATAATTGAAGCCTAGATCTCTGATTCAAACTTTATCAATTAAACTAACTAGAACCCACATCTACATAAACTTTCATATCTCAACCAAAAAATCACACAAAACTTTAACATGAACATGGTATCACACCCAAAATTCGACTCTGGTTCCTAAACTAAATTTGGTTGTCTTTAATCCGTTCAAAAATACTAATAATAATACCCATCACCAAACGTCGTCGTTTTTCTATTCTTCAAATGAGAAATTCACAAAGAATATCTCCTTCTCTCCTTCCTGAAATTTCAAACTCTGGCTTCAAAATGAAAATCACAAAGATGAACCGAGCTCCACTACCTTTGTCTTTTCTTCTCACTTGTTCAAATTCAACTGTAAAGACTAGAATTGTGACTCATTCCTTCTACTCCTCACTACCACAACACCCCCACCAAAACCAAAACCAAAACCAACAACAAAAACAACATTTTAACTCCAATACCCCAATTGGGTTGTCTCCATCTAGAGTCCAGAAGCTCATAGCCTCACAAACAGACCCACTCCTCGCCAAAGAAATCTTCGACTACGCATCAAACCAACCCAATTTTCGTCACTCTTACTCTTCCTACCTCACTCTAATCCTCAAACTTGGTCGCTCCAATTACTTCTCTCTCATTGACAAACTTCTCATTAGCCTCAAAACCCATCACTACTCTCTCCCCCCTTCTCTCTTCTCCCACCTTATCAAACTCTATGGCAATGCCAATTTACCAAACAAGGCCCTCAAGACTTTCTACACTATCATGGAATTCAACTGTAAGCCTTCTGTCAAACACTTGAACTGCATTCTTGAAATTCTCGTTTCTCACCGGAACTATGTCCGGCCGGCTTTTCAACTTTTCAGGAATGCCCACTGCTATGGTGTTGAACCCAACACCAAGTCTTATAACACTTTGATGCGCGCGTTTTGTTTTTGTGGGGATCTTAGTATTGCTTACCAACTGTTCAACGAAATGTTTAAGAGAGATGTTGTTCCCGATGTTGAGTCGTATCGGATTCTAATGCAGGGTCTGTGTAGGAAGAGTCAGGTGAATAAGGCGGTGGACTTGTTGGAGGACATGTTGAATAAAGGATTTGTGCCGGATACGTTGAGTTATACTACTTTGTTGAATAGTTTGTGTAGGAAGAAGCAGCTTAGGGAGGCTTACAAGCTTCTTTGTAGAATGAAAGTTAAAGGGTGCAATCCCGATATCGTTCACTATAACACAGTTATCTTAGGATTTTGTAGAGAAGGACGTTCGGTTGATGCTTGTAAGGTTCTTGAAGATATGGCATCAAATGGGTGCTTGCCAAACTTGGTCTCGTATCGAACTTTGATTAATGGTTTGTGTGATCAGGGAATGTTTGATGAGGCAAAAAATTATACAGAGGAAATGATATCAAAAGGGTTTTCTCCGCATTTCTCGGCTGTTCATGCTTTGGTCAGGGGTTTTTGTAATGTTGGTAGGATTGAGGAAGCTTGTGGAGTACTAGGCGAAGTCTTAAAGCATGGGGAAGCTCCTCATGTAGATACCTGGATGATGATAATTCCTAGGATTTGTGAAATGGATGAGACAGTAAGAACAAAGGAAGTTTTGGAAGAGGTTTTGAAGATAGAAATAAAGCATGACACTAGAATAGTGGAGGCGGGTGTTGGTTTGGGGGACTATTTGATTAGAAAGATACGAGCTAAACAATGGAGAAGTTAACTGTTTCATGATATACAGCTGACTGGTTTTTGACCCTTTATAATGTGAGGGATCCATGGGATTCTTGTTCCAGGTATGAACTTGTCATTCCCATTGGTTTTATTTGTTTTATAGTTGTACTTCTTGTAGCTCACCATATGATCTAGGCAACAGAGAGCTTGATAAGAAAACAAGATCAAATACCAAAATTTCTAGAATTTTGGTCTAGTTAATAGCTTGTTGCTCTTTTCTTTGAGTTAAGCTTTTGGAAGTGGACATGTGAGTATTATTGTAATTTTCAGTTTCCTCATTCAAGCGTGATTTGGAACTGGACAGTTATGGGAGCCAAATGGGTTTTGGACTTTGGTCTTGTGACTGATATTATGTGAGTTTGCTAGTTTAGTTTTCCTGTTAATTTAGTTTAGTGCCACTTCTTCTTCTTTTTTCTTTTTTTTCTTTTTTTCATTTCTAAGGGATATTAGAATGTGGGCTTGAGCAGGTGTAGTTTTGATATTCAGTGAATATTTCTATATTTTCGGTAATCATATAGTCTTCACCCTGTGTTTTTTGATTCAAGGCTTAGGAACAAAGTTTTAATGTTGGAGTATCTTTTTGCCAATGCTATTTCTGATTAAGTATAAGATCCTAGGGATGCTAACTTTAATTGAAATGGGTTATTGTTGTGGTTTGGCATTACTGCAGGGTAAAGATATGGCTACAGGGGGTTTTTCAAATTCACTTGGTGATGTAGATGCACAAGAACCAATGGCGAACTCAATCCAAATGGATTTTGACATTGATCTTGAGGAGCTATCCAAGAGGAAACAAGTTGATTATTCAAGTGCAATGTCAACTCAATCAATATCACACCAAAAAAAAAAAAAAATAGGAGTTCTGCTGCTTCGAAGGAAGATACCATTTATAAGGATTTGTCTATGCAAGTTGGAAAAGTTGCAGTAGCATTTGAAAAAAATTTACCAAAATCAACTTAATATGATTTATGATGATAAAAGGTTTTGATGAGGCTATGCTTGATTCTACATTTGACCATCTAACACAGAATGAATAACTAGCTAATTCATTCTTGTTGGCATGACAACCTATTTTGGATTTTTCAGTAGAGTTGTATTTTGGACTGCTTAAGATACTTATGTAGATGATTATATTTTGAACTATTTTAGATTATACACACACACGCACACATCTTCTTTGGATGATTTCTTTTTGTATAGGTATTTTTTTAATGTGTGAGAACTATTTTAGGTTGATTTTGTACTTGGTCAACATTATATTCAAGTTATGAATGAAAGCTTCGGTTCATGCAACCATTTGGAATTTAGAGGAAATATTACTAATTTTCTGTCCATGTCGGAAACTGGATTAATGTTTTTTCAGCTTTTTTTTTTTTTTTTTTTTTGCAAACAAACACTTGAAAAGTTTTTTAAACCATAAAATACTTTCCGTAAAACAAGTCATTTTCCAAAAAAAATGTTTTCCATCAAAACAAATTAAGCAACAGTGTTGAGTAGTTTCAACGTTAGCAGCAAGTGATGAATAATGATGTGTAGACTAGGTTTTTCATTTCTTGATGGTGAATTGTTTTCTTTTAGATAGAAAAATTGGCAGCAAATCTTGAACCAAGCTTATGCATGTTCATTATTTTTGGTCATGTCTGCTCTTTTTGGGCGTTCGACTTGATGGCAGTTGGTGTTTTTTATGGAGATGTAGAGGTTGCCGGCAGTGAGGTCATTTGTGTTGTCAATGATTATGATGATGGCATTGGGTATGGATCGTGTGGTTGGAAAGAGATAGAGGGATAGAAAAAACCCAAAGAAAAATACTCATTTACACTTTTTAAAATGGTAATATATAATGAAAGCTAATGACATTGACGAGAATTGAATTCACTCCAAACCATAAAAGACTTACTGTTTTATCAAAGTCTCACATTACAATTTAAGCAAAGTGAACTTGTCCCCAAAGTGTAACATTAGCAAAGTGTAAAAGTTATTATCAATTTTACTATAAATAAAAAAAATAAAAAAACTTACAAATGTGAAAATGAATCATAAATGTGATTATATATAGGGATGACAATTTTTCCCCGCCCCGCTTAACCCGCCCCTCCCCGCTTTGCCCCATGCAGGTTTTCCCCGCCCCGTAACCTTTACGGGGCGGGGATGGGGCAAGATTTTAGCCCCGCCCCTCCTCGTCCTTGCCCCGCCCCGTGTTGCTAAGGATTATAATTGTAAATTTTTTATACCCTAAACCCTACTATTTAAACAAGCATATCCATATTAGCTTATTTTATTCTATTTAATGTGGTTATCTGCCTTTATTTTGTTATGTATTATATTATGAGATTATTTATTTATTTATGATTGTCTTGTTAAACATTTAGATATATTATTCAATTTTTTCTAAAAATTGATTTTATTTGATGGGATAAATTTAGTTGTAATTTCAAGTATATTTTTATCAATGAAATAGGTTTCATTAAAAAAATTGTACTAGTTGTAGGGCATATTAACAAAAAGTAGAGTTTCACGGGGTAGGGCAGGGCCCCAAGGGGCTGTGATGGGGTGAGAAAGTTTTCCCCATCATGCGGGAATGGGGCAAGACAATACCATACGGGGTGGGGACGAAGACCCCATCCTTCGGCCCCGCCCCATTGCCATCCCTAATTATATATATATATATATATATATATATATATATATATTAGGTTCCAGTTAACTTAACTGGTAAATTTTTAAAGATTGAATAAAAAATTTGGGATTCAATCTTTGTCTATATCAAAAATCGATTGATGTCTTAGTTTAATGAAATTTAGGATTAAATTAGTAAATGTGTAAAGGGTTGTCCACGGGTCAATTTAGTAAGGTTTTAACCCAACTTGATCCAATCGGGAGATAGACACAAATCAGAGGACTCAATATCGACCAAGACATATCAAATAAGTTCGAATCAGGCTTTGCATGAGTTAAGTTGGTTTCGATCGAAATTGAGAAGGCAGCGGTGATCAGCAAATCCTGTCATAGATCTTTCAATTTCCTCTAGGTCTTGTTTGAGATCTTTGGGCAAAATCTTGGACAACAATGCGATTTAGGTCGGATTCTTGGCAGAGATGGAGGTTTCCTGCGAGATTTTGAGATATTTGGGGTGAAGGGTTGGTCGAGTATGTTTATATCAGGTGTCAAAGGGGAGACCCACTACTAGGTCTTGTTGGAGATCCTTGGGCAAAATCTTGGACAACAATGCGATTTAGGTCAGATTCTTGGCAAAGAGGGAGGATTCTTGCGAGATTTCGAGATATTTGGGGTGAAGGGTTGGTCAAGTATGTTTATATCAGGTTTCAAAGGGGAGACCCACTACTAGACTCACTGCTAATAGACCTGTTGCCAATTGCCATAGGCATTAGTTTGTTCAGTGTTGGGCTTAGGTCTAGTCAATTGGGGCGGGTGGATTGGGTTGTTGGGTCTAGTGGACAGCCCTAAATGTGTAAAAAAAATAATAATAATAAAATAAAAAAAAAAGCATTACTTGTAGAAATAAAACTGTGGGGGAAAAATCCTAAAAGCCCGGCCGGTTTATCTTTCGATATTTGTATGTTCTTTTTCTATCAAAGGGGTAGAAAAACAAACAATTCAACTTGCAATGCCACATGACAATTTGACATGTTTGTGGTGGTAGTTTCTTCCACACGTCCACTGACTCGCAGTTAGCAGCTAGCAGCGACACACTGACCCTCCTCCACTTCAGTTTTATTGTTTGTGTGGTGGGTAATAACTTAATAAAAGTTATGGCCTTAGCTTTGTCATCTTCATTGAAACCACTGTGCTCCTTTTCCTCCTCCGCCACCACTTCACCATCTTCAACCCAGCAAGACTCCTTCAGCTACCGTCCTGCTGTTATTCTTCCAGCTAAGTCTCCATTTCTTTCTGTCTTCTCTTTACACTCACTTCATGCACATGCGCTGCACTCCATTGCATGCATTTTGCACCAAAACTAGTTAACTTAACTGTGTGTGTGTGTAATGTGTATGATTCTCAATTCTATACAGGGCTTAGGGAACAATTCAAGTGACTACCTTAAGTTAGAGGCCACTTTGAAAGAGAACTATGGTGTCCCCACCGTTATTGCTAAGGTTTCAAGGCTTGATTGGCTTAGAAATGCTGCTGGTTTGGTGGACCCCAATTACTGGCGTGGCACTCTCCGTCCTCGCCCTGTTCTTGATTGGTTTTTCCTTTTTTCTCTATTGGGTCTCTTTTTTTTTTTCTTGATTAAGCAAAGGCTTATATGTCTATGGTAGCAGGTATTTGAAGAGGGTAGATGAGGCTGTTCAAGAGGCTAAGGAACTAGCTCAAGGTATTCTCATCTCTTTGCTTATAACTTTAATTGAACTTACAAAAGTTTGTTTCATTTTTTTTTTGTTGTTTTGATTAGTGTTTAGTTGTGTAATGTCAATATGTTTCTTTTAATTGTGCATGAGTAGTTCATTTCATTCTACATTATTTTTCTCTTTTATGGTAGTTTGTTGTAGAATTTTAAGACAATGAGTTGGTCCCTTGAGAGAGTTATAGTGAAGGATCGATTGCATTTTTTTCCCCATGTGGTTGGACTCAAATACTTGAAATGGACAACTCTTAAACTTCATGCACTAATTCTCTAGATCGAGAAAATAGTACTAAAAAAGAAGAGGTTAGGAGAATCCAAACATTTGAGGACCATGTGATTTGTTGCTTAATGGGATGACTGATTTCATCTTCTTCTTCTTCTTTTTTAATCTTCCCAGCCATTGTGCTTGCTACTTTAATTAATCATCCTTATTTCTATTTGCCTCTTGTTCTCTCTTGGATTGAAGCTTTTCCCTTTCTTGGTCTTTCATTTGCTCTTCTTTTTTTCTTTTTTATGTAAGTTGGTCTTTCGTTTGCTTTTAAGCTATAGATGGTTTGGTTTGTTGATTATTTACTTCTAGTTGCTGTTTCTGCCAGTGAATCAAGTTGCTGTATAAAAGAGTCCATCTTATACCTTATAGAAAAAGTGTTTGCTGGGGAGAAAGAAAAATTCCAATTACATAGACTACTAGTACCCTTTTATGTCTTTTATTTGTGTAGATAGAAGTCTGTCAGATTAGTGAGTATTTCCTGTGACTATGGAGAAATAGTAATAACAATTCTAAAATAACCTTATGCATTTTGAAAGAATTACAGCTAATTATCTGTTGTAAATAAATGAAGGGCAGAGAGATGTGGACCAAAAAGGCATTTCAAAGCATTATCTAGCCTTTCGAATTGTTTCATCCTTGAAATCACTGTCATAAGTTATTCCCATGCAATTAGCAATTCATGCAGCTTCCTTTCTCTGCCAGCCTGTGTCTTAGTATTTTAATTCTCCATCAAGGACATAATTATGTGCTTACAATGGCAGTTTCTAAAGTTGTGGAAAATATCTTATTCTAGGGGGTACTTTATCCTTGATTGGACACTCAGCTGGAGGATGGCTTGCACGTGTTTACTTGGAAGAATTTGGACTGTCCCACATCTCCTTGTTACTGACTCTTGGAACCCCCCACCTGTAGGTTATCGAACCTTAATTATTATTACTTGCTAATGAGTAGTCTTGAACCCTGGCAGTTGCACTAATACATAATATGTTTTTTTACATTGTTATAAACAGGGTTAATGGGATATACTAGTAACATTTGTTGTGCTATCTGCAAGAGCTTAATTTGAATTTCATCATGAGAATTACCATTAGCTCTTTTTATTTTCTTTTCATTCTTCCAGGCCACCTCCAAAAGGTCTGTCAGGGGTTATTGATCAAACAAGGGGTCTCCTGTATTATGTTGAAAAACATTGCTCAAAAGCTGTGTATACTCCTCATCTGAAATATGTATGTATTGCTGGGAGGTAAACTCAATATCAAATTCTGTTATTAGTCTTGCTTCTAGAATCACTTTTTGTATCACTCTCCTTATTCAATTGCAATGGCTTTTGCTACTTCGCACCAAAATTTTAGGTTCTTTGGTGCCAGTTCATTTGGCCTAAGGGAGTCTTTGGTGTAGACTAGTAGTAGTTTGACTCTTATCTTGCTGCTTTTTTTTTTTTTTTTTTTTTTTTTTTTGGGTGATTTCCCATATTTGAAGAGCAACAAATCAGTATTATCAAGATAAATAACTAGTATGGCTTCCTTGGAATATTTATTTCATACAACCAAATAGGAAAACTTCTGGAATGGTATAATTCAGCAGAGTGATGTTGGAAAGCATGAGAGAATTGGGCTGTATGGCTACATGGAGTCACACAGCCCAACATAACATGTGCATGATTGATTTTGTAGGAAGTTTGACATGCTGCAAGTTGTATTACAATTACTTGTTGCCTTAGAATTAACTTGGCTAGAGTTCATGAGCCATGAATTTGTAGATATGATGGTCGTAAAGCATTTTGATGCTTTACTACCATAACCAAAGAACTGAATATGAGCAAAATTTCTTTGTACTGTTGGTGAGCTGTAGTTCCAATTCACTGGTGGTTGGTGTGATGAATTAAGGAACGTGCTGGTACTGCATCTATGCATTTTAGTGACTCTGAAGTAGCATTCACTGGCAAGAATCATCATTTAACCTGTTTGATTCCATACCCAAAAGCCATAGAAAAGAACCACATGGCAAAAATTTGGAGTGACACAATTGAATGATGGAAAGGCTTAGTGGGGAAGTGGTAGGTGAGAAGGGGGAAGCTTTTACATTTAGTAGCTTTTTCTGTTCCTTTTTTTTTTTCATTTTCCTTCCCCCACCCCTCCCTCCCACTCTGCAAATAAGGCACTGATGAGTTATGGCAGCAAAATGGTGCACGGATGATGCTAACAGGATTAATAATCCTATTGATGTGAATCAAGTCTGAATTAGCATGATGTTTGCCAGGTCTAGTAAAATTCATTTGCATAAAACGGAACAAATTTAAACAGGACAAGTATAGTGTATTTATGGATGAGTGAGGCACACTTTTATTTTGTAAATGGCAACAAGAACAAGAGTTTATCATGCAAAAGGCATCATAAAATTCTATAGTTGTTATCTTTATAATTATTGCTTTAGAATTTGATTTATTGCTTAAAAGCTGTGCGTAAATCTAGAATCTAAAGGGGTACCTTAAACTGCAGGTATATCCAAGGGGCTCAGCTCTTTCGCAATTCAACTGTAAAAGTTGAGTCCACAGTTCCTATTGGCAGTGCCCAATCAATTTCTGAGGATGCTATCATGAATGATTTGAGCACTTCAACATCAAATACAGCAACTTTACGCGCTCGCTTTGTTGGCCAAGGGTATAAGCAGGTAAAGTCAATTATTTTAGCAATTCATTTCATACTATAAACTATATTAACGAAATATTGTCATCGAGGAGTTGAAATTCTCTCTTAATACTTCTTCTGTGAGTTATGCTATCTTCCTCTCGTGTAGCATGCAAATGATGGTTTTGGTACTGACTTGAGTATGGTATTTTGCCAGGTTTGTGGACAGGCCGATGTATGGGGTGATGGGGTTGTGCCAGAAGTATCAGCCCATCTAGAGGGTGCTCTTAACATTAGCTTGGATGGAGTTTACCACTCGCCAGTTGGTTCAGATGATGTGTTGAGACCATGGTATGGTTCTCCTGCTGTTGTAGAGAAGTGGATACACCACCTCCTCAGTTAATGGATGTGGAATATCAATTCATTATGTAATACTATTAGTTAACCGAGCAAATCAAACAATATTCTTTTGACGTTCAAAGAATCTATCACGTATTCCATTCATCATAAATTCATTGTTTACATCTTTTTTGTATTCCTAGTCATTCTGTTAGGGAAGCAGAAATGCCCTTAACATTTTGTGATCTTACTATTTATGTAATTAATGTACACTCAAACACCGTTTCCCCTTCTTTGATTAATCTCACGTTGAAAGCCAATTGGACAAACTCTTGTCCTGCATCTCACAATCAAATCCTTGCACTTACTGCTCATCTACAGCCAGCTAGCACAAAAGCATAAAACTTACTGCTCATCTACAGCCAGCTAGCACAAAAGCATAAAATCTTTTTTCAAACCCCCCCCCCCCCCAAAAAATACCATTTTTTCCTCTCGTGTATGTTGTCCACAGTTGAATTTGGTACTACAAATCCTGCAAAACCAGATTTTAAATCTGATTATGAACATCAGAATCTGCATTTGAGTTCAGATTAAGTAACTTCATAAAAATAGCAACTGAATTTTAATCTAAATAAATCCATGAAACTTGCATACACCATGGATCCAACTATTTACAATGTTTAGTCATATGATGCAGCTGTAATTGTAAAGGTTTGTTTAGCTTATTTACAATGTTTAGAATGAACCTTATAGCAGGCCAAGCTAGAATTTCTTCCAAGAGAGTTATGGTAGAATACTGTGGTTAATTCTTCTCCCCTGATAAATGAAAAGGTATAACCACGTTTTCACTTTTGTTTCGCAGTCAGCTACTCAGCTATAATTAATTCCACTGATTTGTCAGAGATCACATTGTCAGGTTTGGATCTAGCTGAGTCATGAGTTCAGAAATTTGAACTAGGAATGAATTTCCTAGGCCATTCTCACCCTCTTGTTAATTGTTATTGAAATTGTTAGAGCAAGCAATACTCATACTTGCCATCGTAACAGATCCAAAGACAATTAAATGATAAACTGCAATCCAGAAAATATTTACTAGCAGGAAATCACTTTGAAAGAATACAAGGCGCCAATTAAGATGTACTCCTATAGAAAGTTGGACAACATGGACTTTAATGGATCTAAGAAAATATGATCACCACAATATGGCAACCATTTTTGTGGATTTGTATTGCATAACTCAAATATGTAACATCTTGGCTTCCTCCTGTCTTGACTTGGTATGTGGGAAAAAAGAGGGGAGCAATAAAACAAAAACAAAAAGGACAGATAACATCATCAGAATTCGGAAGTAATGCAAGTGAGGTGGTGCCCAATAGTATGAGCTCAATGTGAACCATATGAACAGGAGCATATGCAAAAAAAAAAAAATTACTTAAATACATCCAGATAATTCTCCATAATCCAAGCCACCAAAGGTTTGAACAACCTGCTGGTAATATAAGCTAACACTTAGCACAAATAACAGTAAACTTGATATCAGAGAGCTGCGTAAATACCATCTGATAAATTTTCCTAAATGCTTTTTACAACATGTCCAGCTAAACACTATTTTTAGTTGCAAACCCAGCCCAGAGAGTTCACTCTTAAACAGAAGTTAAAGAAACATAATAACATTCGAAAGGATTAACGAGAAACGTCACAAGAGATTGCTCTGTAAAGGGTGGGAGCATCAATCCTGAGGCAAACACCTGAGTCAGCAGTTACTCGGTCTTAATAAAGTGGCGGAACAGCAATTTTCCAATTTCCAGGAACCCAACCTTATCCTTTCCATCAAATAAGCCCTTGAGCTTCTCATCACAATAGATCTCCCTCTTATCTGCCGGATTCTGCAGTCAAAAGGCACGCACATATTTCATCAAAAACATTGTCAAAATCCAAATCAACAAAAGATGAAGGCATCAAGGTCTACCCTGTCACATTAGTAGTGCAGTAACAACTACAATGTATGCAACACAAAACAGGTTCCCTATAATAAAGGCATCTACATGTTCCAGTTACAAGAGTACCAGTAATTATCAAAGACAACTTCGGGAGAAAAGAACTAGTTCATTTTAATCTGGACTGGGGAAGGTAGAGAAACAATTATATTTTATTACATATATACCAAACCCCAATCTGGCAACTTTAAAGACAAAACTAATTAATCCATGAACAGTAACAGCAGGCACTTAAGTTTTCACAGAAAACAGCAGCACATCCAGGAAGGGAGGAAGCCGTCCATTTACTGACTAAGAAGCACATTAAGTATTACCAAAGAATTTGAGTTTTATATATTTTAATTCCTTCTATTTTTTTAAGTGTGCGTTTCTCAGGGTGAAGCCTATGTTACAGGGGAAAAGAGTGAAGAAAAGGTCTAACATCCTCAAGGAGTGGCAACTAGCAAACAAATATTTAACTGCAGAGGGGTCCCAATGCAGAATAAACTATAACTCTGGATTATATGGACATAAGACCACCAATTCAATTGGCCATGAATTGCATTCCCTAATCCATGACAGATCCTACATTCCTATATTCTGTTTATCATGAGACAAGAATCCTCAAATTACACCATTCACACACAATCGCAGCTTATCTAAACAAGTGACCTGCAACTGAAGCATTAATTTCAAAAATAATTCAAGTATCATATTAACAATAAAAAAATATAAATATAAAAAAACTAGAAACACCAGTGATACATGAGATTCCTCTGGTTAAATAGTCAATATTTCACAAGGATAAGTGCCTAGGGTTGGAATATTGACTAATAAACTAGATCAATAAAATCCAATGTATATTCTCAACATACCCTATCTTTAGAATTCCATATAAACTTGTGACCTTTCAAAAATAAATATGAAAGGGAGCAAAAAGATGAAACTATCAAGGCCAGAGGCCTTATTAGCATTGGCCCAAACATTACTGCTATATGTTGACGTTTGACAAGGGGAAATGAAGTCAAATCAGGTCTGGCAGTTCTGGACAGCTATGATTTTGAAGAATTAGTATTAGGCATTGGTGGGGAGAAACGGCTAGAAAATAGTAAGGAATAATAGAAACCTAAGTTTTGGATCGCTGTTCCACAATTGTAAAGAGTAACCCATGAACAGTAGCTAGTTGTTTGTTGATTATTAGAGCCTATTTGACAGATGGGTGGTTTAGAGTTTTTAAGTATTGCATTTTAGGGTTTTAAAGGTGACAAATCAATGTGGCCTAGAGCTGTGTAGCTCAACTGGCATCTTTTGGAGTTTCCAACAAAGAAAACTAGGTTCAAATTCCCCCTCGCAACTTGTAATTACCAAATTTATCAAAAAGATGACAAATCAATGTGTGGTTGCAAAGTTTCAATTTTGTTGAAATTTAAAGACAGAAATAATATATAAAAAAAAAAAAAGAATAAATTTCTAGCCATCATGCAAGCCTCAAACAAAGCTTCAATGAGACAAGTAACCTATTTCTAGTGGAAACTCTGACTTCTTGAAACCCTAATAAGAGTTGGACTCCTTGTCCTTGAGCTTTTACTAGTGAGTCCAAACTAAACAACAAAACTCAAATAAAACCAAAGTAAAACCTAAATGGACTACCAATCTAGCCCTCGGTTCCACTTTCATTGTCAATCCTCTATGCTATTAGGGCATTTCAGTTTCAGTTTGGCTTCTTTTGCCTTGCATTCTAAAGAAGAGCCCTTTAGACTTGCCTCTAACCATTAAAAACCTAAAAGCAACTGACCCAAACCTATCAGAACCAGCTGCTGGGTAATCAACAGCATTCACTGCGCTAAGCAATTTATGCTAAGGTAGCAAGTACCAATCTTGTTCATCTTACTCCCATTCTTTCTTTCTTTTTTCTTTTTTTTTTTGAGAAGAACATTCATTCATATATAATAAAATATAATACAAAAAGGTCATTACTTTCAATATTCATTGTTACAATGCAACCCACTTTCACTTCTAACTGACCCCACTTGCCAGAACCAGTTGCCGGGTAATCCAGCGGTACTAACCCGTGATGGGCTAAACAGTTTATGCTCATGCAGCATTCTTGGAAAAAAAAAATTGCAACCCATAAAACAAGAAGAGTAAAAAAAAAAAAAAAAGAAGGGGAAATGGACCTGGAGATTGTGGAGCTTGATGTAGGACCAGATTTGCTTGACGGCGTCGGAACGAGAGGCCTCAGGAGCACCCAGGAAGGTCTGGAGTTGTGGAGAGATTGGACTCACTTTCTGTATCCCAGAGGCTCTTTTGGGCACTGTTGTAGATGTAGAAGGAGTCGCCTTTGCTGTCTTTGTTGGTTTTGGCTTCGCTGTTGCCTTTGGCTTTGGCTGCTTTGAGGTGGTGGTCTTGATAACCTCAGCGGCAGAAGCAGAAGAAGCAGAGGACTTGGCTGGGGCTAAGAGTGCTCTGCAACCTCTCAATGCCCTAATTCCAGAAGACGCCATTCTCACTCACTGTCTCAGTAGAGTCTCACTGTCAGGTCCTGAAGTAGAGGAAATAGACGAGGGTTTTTCTTCTTCTTTTTTTTCTCCTCTTGTGTTTGTACTCTATACTCTGTAGTAACACCGCCTATTTGAGTCTAGTTTTCAACACGCCTGAGGCCGAGAAGGGGTGGATTCAAGCACTAAAACGGCAAAAACACCTTGTCGTTGAATGGTAACGGCCCTTTTTCTTTCCCTTTTTTCTTTTTTGAAGGAAGGAAAAGATTATTTTTATAGGTAAAAACTAAAAAAGGTTTTTTTTTTTTAAATAATTATAAAAGCCAAACAATTTTGTTAGCTAGCAACTTTTTTAAACTATTTAGGAAACTAGCAACTCGAGTCTTTGAGATTCGATTTCAATATAGCAAATCAAGTTTAAGAGACTCAATTTCTGTGTACTGGCAAAGCTGAGGCGGATTAAAAAGATCTACGTAGAAATCAAGTAAGACTCAATTTCCTGTTCACCATCTTCTTCCTTCGTTCTTTTTCTCTCTCTTTTTATTTATTTATTTATTTTTCTATCTGTCGTCCCAATCCCTTCTTCCAAGCCCCCAAAAACCCAAGACAGTCATAGATCACCAACGTCTCTTCCTTGGCCTGAAAGTAAGCTCTGATTGGAACCAAATTTGGGTGGCGTAGCCTACCCACGGCGGCCATATGGTGGTCAAAAACTTGGCTGCTCGTAATCGCAGTCTTATTCGCGTCCATTCTCTTCACTGTTAAAATCAACTAGTTATCGAGCACAACCTTGTACGTTGTCCCAACCGCACCTCTCCCAAGCAACTTCGCCGAGGCTCTCATCAGCATTTTGAAATTGTACACTTGTGCCTCTCCTCCACAGAACACCAAGTTCCCACTCTTCTGTACCCTTCATAGCTCGTCGCTTTTGCGTAGCTGTAACACTATTTCGTTTTCCTCCACTTGTTGAGCTTAGGCTGTTGAATTCAGAGGAGGAGTGGTGTTTGAGTTTGTGGCCTCGAACAATGTCGTTGTTGAGGTTTCAAGTTTTGATCTAGGCTGTTGGCGTTGGTGTCAGAGGTAGTTCTTTTTTTGTTGAACAGGAAATCGAGTCTTAAAGACTTGAGTTCCACGTGGATCTTTTAGTCCACCTCAGCTTTGCCAACACACAGAAATCAAGTCTCTTAAACTCGATTTGCTACAGTAAAATCAAGTCTATCATACTCGAGTTATTACTTTCCTAAATGGTTTGGAAACGTTGTTAACTAAAAATTGTTTGGCTTTTATAGTTAAAAAAAAAAAAAAATCAACTTTTATGTATTAAGAGTACGTTTGGCATTAGCTTAAAAAAATCAGTTTTTTTTTACTATTTAGTTTATTTTTGCTATTATTCATGAGTCCAATTGCACTTTTTGATATTACTCATATATTCCACTATACTATTTCAGCTACTTTTTAGTTTTATTTACAGTACTTTCAGCAAAAAGTTTTCAATTTCAACTAAATAAGCTGTTCCCAAATGAACTCACACGTTTGGGATGAGCTAAATTTTTTTGCTTATTTTCACTTTTAACTTATTTTTGCTACTATTCATGGGTCCTATAGCACTTTTTGATACTATTCATGAGTCCCACTGTATACAGCTTATTTTTTAACATTTTTTCTACACTTTCAGCAAAAAATTTTCAATTTTAGCTAAATAAACTGTTCCAAATAGACAATAAAGTTAGCGAAATGTTAGGTCTACACTAATTTTACAATGAATCTCAGTCTTATGTGGTTGATTATTATTGATTCTAATCTAAATTTACCATTGAAATTGTAATGTGGACATTAGGGATGCACACTTCAAACGTGTCTCAGTGCTAGTCTCCAATGCAGTTAGAGGGTTGAGCTGTCCACAAGTGTCTATTAGCAACATAATCTCTAGTATTTGTCATAGATTACAAGCTTTTCACTCCATGCAAGTTTCACATGCTAAGCGGGAGGATAACAAACTTGCACATATTTTAAATTGAAATGTCAAGGGGATTGATAATTATGAAAGTTGGGTAGATGAAAATCAGGGAATCATTGAATCGACTTTTGCTCAAAATGTTTTGAATTTATCTTTATCTTAATAAAGTTACTTTTTGGTTGATTGGTAAATGATGAAGCACGAGCTCGTCAGTAAGAGTGGGCAGATGGAATCCCTTGTTGTGTGTGAGGGTATGCTCTATAAGGGTCACCGGTGTGGTGTCTGCCACAACGTCTCCGATACCAAAGTTAGAATAATGACAAAACAAGATAAAGAACCAGAATGCTCTCTCAAAGTGTGAGTGTATGTGTGTACTTTCTGTTGACTGTAAGAGGGCTTTATACATGCGGCTTTAGGGGCTAGCCGTTGTGGTTGTTAATGCTTTCCCAAGTAACGCCTCTGGTCCAATAATGGGACTTTTAAGAGGCTCCCAACGGTCTGCCTGGTTGATTTGGTAACTGCCCAGGTCATTGAATGACTCCCCTGCCTTCGTCAATGATGACTGTTTTCTTCGTTGTTAAGGATGACTTCGTCAGGGAGGCTTTCTTCATCATTAGTGTTAGCTTCGTCTGTGGGATGTAATCTCGTCATTCCCATCAGTTGCCACCCAGGTTCTGGGGTCGTCTGTGACGTGTCATGACGATCACGGAAGATGAAAAGTTTTCTTGAGCTGTCTGTGACTCTTGGGGTTTTGTTCCGCATTTAATGCAACGTGGTGACGCTACACGCAACGTGGCCACGTGGCGCGTGCTGATCCGTGGAATTAATGGTATGACTCTTGGGTTTCCCGCTGGTTTTTCAATCATTTTTTGGCCTAAGTTTAAAACTTCTCCTCTTCTAATTTCTTTTACTTTTCAGAAAGCAAAACAGAAAAAATACCCAAGCGATACTCTGAGCGTTTTTTTCTTGAGACTTCCTTCTTCTTCAAATCGTTGTGCTGTGCTTTTGGTGTTCCGCCATTGAAGGTACGTTTTTCCTTACTGGTCTTTTCCTTATATTTTCCTTTTTTCTTACTGCAGTGTAGTTTCTGATTCTCTCTTTCCTTTTCTTCCTTTTCTTTTCTCGGTCTTTGATTTTCTGGGGATTTAGCTTGTATCGTTTTTCTCTGCCCTTTGATTTCTATACTTCCATGGATGGTAGTTTGGAGGTTAGGATAGCTTGCCCATCGATCTCATTTCTTTTTGCGCGCCTAGGAGGGTCTTTGGGTACTTACCTGTTTTTAGAAAATTTTGTGTTCGAGGGCAATTGTCTGAGCGTGGTTTTGGGCGACTTGTTGCCTTTGCTCCGTCAATCGCTTAATTGGTTCGAGGGTTTAGCAAGGAGAGAAGTGATGTCTGAGGTTAGGTCTAGCGATCTCGAGACTGGGTTGTCATCTAATGGCGACCCACCTAAAGGGGATACAGCCGTCTCTGGTCCTCGGGAGGTTAGGGCTTTTTATGCCCTCAGGGAGGTGTGTGGTTTGGACGTCGAAACTGTGAGTAGGTTCAAGGATAGGTTCCAGTTTCCGGCAAGGGTTCGTGTCTGTCTACCTAAGGACAAAGATAGGGCCTGCCACTTTTTTCCTGGTGAAGTGTGTTTTTATGAGTCAACCTTCTCCTACGAACTTAGGTTCCCCGTCCACCCATTCCTGATGGAACTTTTGGCCCATTTTGGTATTGCTCTCGGGCAGCTCATACCTAACTCGTGGAAGATCGTGATCAACTGTATGCAAATATGGTTGACCTCCAACGGGGATATGATCAGGATGGGTGAGCTCACCTATCTATACCATTTGAAAGAGTCCAAGGAGTGGGGGTATTATGAGTTAGTCCCTTGGGAGAGAAAGACAAGGACTGTCAAGGGCTTACCTTCGTCCTTCAGGTATTGGAAGTTGTGCTTTTTCTTTGTGTCTGGGGACGACTTCGAGACTCAATCCAGCAGTGATTGGGGTGATATCCCGAGGTTGCTCCGTCGATGGGGAACCCCGACCTTAGGTGCGTCAGTATTTCTCCCCGTCGTTTTAATTTTGCCACCTTTGAGGCTTTAGTATTGCTAACTCCTTTGTTTCTTGTTTGGTACAGTTAAGAGACGGCCTAAGCTTAAGAGCCGACACAAGGAACGCATTGAAACTGCGATCGGGTACGCTGAGACGATTAAGAACTGGGACGACCTGGTTGACCCCCGGACCCTCGCTTTCTACAACCTCGGTCCTGACCCGTCTCCTTATGTTCTTCGTCAAGTCGGTATTGAGGACAAAAAAAGTAAGTATTATACTCGTCAGTGCTGATTCTTCTTATGTACACTTAGGAATTCCTGTTAAACGTTTTCTTCTTGCAGAGATGACAACAAAATTTAACAAAGACATGTACGTGAAGATGAGATCCAAAAAGGACGAACCGATGTCCAACCTGGAGAAGAAAACTGTGCGTGTGACCGGGAAGGGCCCTGCTCCCACTCCCCTAAGTTCCGTCCATCCCATAGCTTCTGAGACGACGAGGACGGCCTCTCCAACCACGTCAATAGAGGAGATCCCTACTCCCGGCTCCAAAAGGCCAAGCGTGACTGGCAAGGAGAAGGAGAAGGAGAAGGCTGATACTCGTTCGTCCACAATATGGGATGACGAAAGGTTGGCCGTGGACAGGGCTCACGAGGTTGTCACTCCAGCGGATTTGAGGGCTCTTTCCGACATGTCATTGAACAAGGTCGCTTCTCGTCATGTTCACAAGCTCGTCCAGGTACGGTGTTCTCCTTCCACACTTTTTTTTTTTTTACTGACGACTCTATGATTTCCTCCATGTGTTGGGAGAGAGCCTCCATATTACCATCGAATACCTCACTCAAGAGGCCAAGGTGGCATCTCTAACATCCCTGATGGAGGATTTGGAGAAAGAGAACTCTGACCTTAAGAAGAACTTGATTGCCTCTATGGACGAGACAACTTCTTTGAAGGAGAAGGTCAAAATACTGGATGACGACCTCAAGGTTGAGCGCAAGTTGACTTAGGAGAAAGATGAGCAGCTTCTTTTAGCCAAAGAGAAACTCGTAACCATCGCTGCCAGATCCGTGGAGGCTTTCCAGACCACTGACGAGTACAATAATGTACTCTTCAGTTGGTACTTCAAAGGCTTCGAGCTTCTCAGGAGGTATCTGGTCAAGTATCCTGCTGGGGTCAACATGGAGAGCCTGGACCTGGAGGAGGTGGATAAGGAGATAGCTATGGACGAAGCTGCTTAGTCTTCTGCCCCGAATGGTGATGCTCCTGAGCCTGCTACTGACGCACCTGCCAGTGAAGATGCTGCTGCTGACGCCTGACTTCAATACTTAGAAAATTTTTCTTTTGTTTATTTTTGGTGGATGCCCATCCTGTTTTGGGCCTTTTTCTTTTTTATAAATCTAATTCCAGAACAATCAATTTTATTTTGAAAACAATGTTTGCGGCCCAGTGGTTATGGGTTTTTAATGAAGCATACTTACTTGTTAACAGATGTTTTGGCTAATTTATACTCGTCCATATTTTGCACTCTGCGATCTGTCTATTCGTCAATAATCTGTTACTTAATTGTTTTGACGATCTTGAATGCAGTCTGAGTGTTGTTTTGATTTGTTGCATGGTTCTTCCCTTTCCCCTTTCTTTTTGTGTGAATCCATCAGACGGGCTCTTGTCACTTGCACTTGCTAGGGGGTTGTACCTATGGTGACTTACATCCGTCAAAACGGAATCTTGTCACTTAGTCGTTTTATTGCTTTTATAGCCTTTGTATCCGCTACAATGGTCGTCGGTAACTTACATCCGTCAAAGCGGAATCTTGTTACTTTAGTATTCTATACCCGTGGGGTTATCATCAGTAACTTACATCCGTCGAGGCAGAATCTTGTTACTTTAGTGATTTAGGGTGGTCGTCAATAACTTACATCCGTCGAAGTGGAATCTTGTTACTTAAGTGTTTCATGGGCCTTACGATTGACTAGAACTGCCTGCACAAAGACATCAAAGGAATAATTCTTTCATTAATTTCAAGAACGAATGCATTCGTCTATTACATTTACTGGTGGTACTTCTTTAAATGCTCAATGTTCCATGGTCGGGGGAGCCTTTGTCCGTCCATGGTTTCCAGGTGGTAACTTCCTTGTCTTGAGTAATGAATGACGCGGTAAGGTCCTTCCCATATAGGACCCAACTTTCCTTGAGTAGGGTCTTTAGTTGCTGTGGTGGTCTTGCGCAGGACGAGGTCTCCTATGTCCAGTAGCCTGAGTTTAACCCTCTTGTTATAGTACTCGGCCATCTTTTTCTGATACTTTGTCATCTTGCTAGATGCGTTATCTCTTACTTCGTCCAAACAGTCCGGTTGAGTCGCAGTTCATTGTCATTGAGTCCTTCGCTGAACGTTCCTCGTCTGAAGCTTGTTACCCCAACTTCTACTGGGATTACAGCTTCTGTGCCATAGGTAAGCCTGAAGGGTGTCTCTCCTGTCGGGGTTCTGACTGTGGTTCTGTAAGCCTATAGGACATTAGGTAGTTCTTCTGGCCAAGCACCCTTCGCCTCGTCCAGCCTGGTTTTGATAATCTTGAGCAGCGTCCTGTTCGTCACTTCCGTCTGTCCGTTTGCCTGGGGGTGCCCCGAGGATGAGAATTGATTCTTAATTCCAAGGTTTGAACAGAATTCTCTGAAGCCTTGGCTGTCGAACTGCCTCCCATTATCAGATATGATCGTCAAAGGAATCCCGAACCTACAGATTATGTTCTTCCACACAAAGCTCCGAATTCGAGCCTCAGTAATCGTTGCTAGAGCTTCTGCTTCAACCCACTTTGTGAAATAATCAATAGCAACAAGCAGGAACTTTACCTGGCCTTTACCTTGGGGTAGCGGGCCGACGATTTCCATTCCCCATTGGTCATGGGGAAGCTATAGTCGTCAGTCTCTCTGCTGGAAGCCGTTGCACATTCCCGTATCGCTGGCACTTGTCGCACCTCTTGACGATCTCAGCCGCGTCTACCTGCATGGTTGGCCAAAAATATCCTGTTCATACTACCTTGTTTATCAGGGATCTGGGGCCAGCGTGGTCGCCGCAAATTCCTCCATGGATTTCTTCCAGGATGTATCTGGCTTCTTCTTCGTCGACATACTTCAAGTAAGGCATAGAAAAGCCTCTCTTGTATAAGGCGTCATTAAGGATCGTGAACCTGGCCGCCCTCTTCTTGATCTTTTTAGCTTCCTCCATGCTCTGAGGGAGGTGCCCGTCCTGGAGGTAGGATATTATGGGTGTCATCCAACTGTCTGTGCCTTGGATGGTGAATGTTGCAATTTCTTCAATGCTGGGGTGTTTTTGGACCTCCATTTCCAGATCTGTGCCAATCTTCCCTTCATCTGATGAAGCTAGCTTTGAGACTTCGTCAGCCCCTATGTTCTGACTCCTTGGGATCTGCACGAACTCCACTACATCGAACTCCTGAGTCAGATGTTTCGTTAGCTTAAGGTATTTCTGCATCCTTTCTTCCTTTGCTTCGTATTCTCCCTTAATCTGCCCGATCACTAGCTTTGAATCACTTTGAATCAACAAGTTTTTAGCACCAAGTGTCTTTCCAAGTCTCAGTCCCGTCAGTATCCCCTCATATTCAGCTTCATTGTTGGTGGTCAGGAATCTTAGTTGGACCCCATATTTCAGCACTTCTCCGTCAGGGGTGGTTATGACGACCCCTACTCCCCCCTTCCTCTGAGCTGACGAACCATCAGTTTGTATTGTCCATCTATCTACCTCGTCGGTAATCCTGTCTTCGTCTGGAAGAGTGAACTCTGCGATGAAGTCCGCCAGAGCTTGCGCCTTGATCGTCGTTCTGGGATGGTACTCGATGTCAAACTGACTAAGTTCAATCGCCCACTAGACCATTCTTCCTGCTGCTTCGGGCTTGTTCATTGATTTCTTGATTGGTTGGTCCGTCATTACGAGAATGGGATTTGCCTAGAAGTATTGCCTTAGCTTGCGCGAAGCTACTATCAGCGCAAACGCGATCTTCTCGATCCTTAGGTACCTGGACTCAGCTCCTTGGAAGGCTTGGCTGACGTAGTAAACCAGGAGCTGCTTCTTGCCCTCTTCTCTGATCAGGGCTGCACTTACTGCCAAGGCTGACACTACCAGGTATAAGTATAGGTTTTCCCCTTCTTTGGACGAGCTTAGAAGGGGTGGACTGCTCAGGTAACGCTTTAGTTCCTAGAACGCAGTTTCGCATTCGTCGGTCCAGGCAAAGGCCTGCTTCAAGGTCTTGAAAAAGGGCAGGCATTTGTCTGTAGCCCTAGAAACGAACCTGTTCAAAGCTGCAATTCTTCCTGTGAGTTTTTGAACTTCCTTAACGGTCCTGAGGGACGTCATGTTGATGATGGCTCGCACTTTTTCTGGGTTTGCTTCTATTCCTCTTTGGGACACCATGAATCCTAGGAATTTTCCCGAAGCAACCCCAAAGACACACTTACTTGGATTCAACTTCTAGTGTGTTTTGAGGGTTGTAAATGTCTCCTTCAGGTCATCCAGGTGTGCAAGCTCTTCTTTACTCTTGACGAGCATATCGTCCACATATACTTCCATGTTCCTACCAATCTGTTGGCTGAACATTTTGTTCACCAACCTCTGATACGTAGCCCCGGCATTCTTCAGCCCAAAAGGCATTACCTTGTAATAGTAGAGTCCTTGACTTGTGATGAAGGCGGTCTTCTTCTGGTCTTCCTCAGCCATCTTTATCTGGTTGTACCCTGAGAAGGTGTCCATGAATGTCAGTAACTTGTGTCCGGCTGTGGAGTCCACGAGCTGGTCTATTCTTGGTAGGGGGAAGCTGTCCTTTGGGCATGCCTTGTTCAGGTCGGTGAAGTCTACACACATCCTCCATTTCCCGTTTGCTTTCTTTACCGGGACTACATTTGCTAGCCATTCAGGATAATACACCTCCCGAATGAACCCTGCCATCAGGAGTTTGGTGACTTCCTCTACAACTGCCTGGTCTCATTTTGGAGCGAAGGTTCTTCGTCGTTGCTGGACGGATTTCCGTTCTAGGTCCACATTCAACTTATGCTGGATGACTTTCTGGAGATATGCCCGGCATGTCCTCGTGACTCCATGCAAAGACGTCTAGATTCTCTTTGAGGAACCTTATGAGTTTTGTTCTCATCTCGGGGCTCAACGTCGTTCCTATCTTGGTCGTCTTGTTCGCCTTTCCTTTTACCAACTCCACCGTCTCCAGGGCCTCTATCTTGTCTTCTTCCTTTTCCTCAATCATCCACGTGTGGTTCTCCTTCCCAACCAGGACGACTTGGTAGCATTCTCTTGCCAGGACTTGATCTCCTTTCACTTCACTAACACCATTATCTGTTGGGAATTTTACCTTCAAACAGTAAGTTGACGTTGCCGCCTTCCATTTGTTGAGCGTGGGTCTTCCAACGATGACATTGTAAGATGAGGGACAATCCACCACCAGGAAGTCTACTTGCCGGGTCAACTGCACTGGGTAGGTCCCCGCCGTCACCGCCAATGTCACTATACCCCTGGGGTAGACCCTGTCTCCGCTGAAACTGACGAGTGGAGAGTCAAAAAGGCACAGTCTTTTTGGATCTAGTCTCAGCTGCTGGAAGGCTGGGAGGTAGATGATGTCCGCGGAACTGCCATTATCGACGAGGATCCTCTTGGTATTGAACCCTTCTATATTCAGCATTATGACCAAGGGATCGTTGTGGGGCTGCTTCACTCCCATGGCGTCTCCTTCACTGAAGGACATGTCCTAGTATGTTCGTTAGTGCTTGGACGGGGGTACGGCGTGGACGCTGTTAACCTGTCTCTGGTATGCCTTTTTGAGTGATTTAAACGACCCTCCTAAAAACGGCCCTCCTGTAATCGTGTTTATCTCCCCGATCGCCTTGTGTGGGGGCTAGGAGGGACGGTCGTCATCCCGGGAGAAGGATTCATGCTAGATTTTATTGTCGTCTCTGAACTTGCTATATTCTCCTTTCTTCACATATTTCTGTAACTTCCCTTTCCGTATTAACTCCTCTATTTGCTCCTTTAGGTCTCTGCAATCTTCTGTGTTGTGGCTGTGATCTTTGTGGAACCGGCAGTACTTGTTCTTGTTGCGGACATTAGGGGATGAGTGCAATGGTCTGGGCCATTTGAGATAATGCTCGTCCTTGATCTGCGTGAAAATTTTGTCAACAAGCATGACTAAAGGAGTAAATCTTACCGTCCGAGGACTTTTATCATCTTTCCTCCCGTTCCCGTCATTGTTCCGACGATCTGGTCGATCTCTCTTCTGCCCCCTACATTCGTCTTCCCTCTTGGCCTTGTCGCCTGGCTTCTCGGCATCCTTTATGGCAGCTAAAGCATCTTCAGCATTCATGTACTTCTATGCCTTCAGGAGTATTTCCGCCATTGTCTTTGGTGGATTCTTTGCGAGGGAGGCCACGAGATCTCTGGACCTCAGCCTCGCCTTGAAGGTCGTCAGCTGCACCTTGTCATCGGCTTCGTCCACCTCCAAAGTCTCCCGGGTGAATCGTTTGACATACGACCTCAGAGTTTCCTTCTCTCCCTGCCTTATGGTAAGTAAGTAGTCTACCGGCCTTTTTGGACGTTGCCCCCCTATGAAATGACGCAAGAAGGCACTACTTAATTGATCGAAGTTGTCTATGGATGAGGTCTACAATTTCGTGAACCATTCTCTTGCAGCTCCTTTGAGAATGATTGGAAAGGAACAACACAGTATCTCGTCAGGTGGTTGTTGAAGACCCAGAGTCGTCTTAAAGGTATTAAGATGATCCTGAGGGTCTTTGAGTCCATCGAATGGTTGTAGTTGAGGTAAGCGAAACTTTGACAGTACAGGGCATTCAAGTACCGTTGCGGTGAAAGGCGAATCCGTAGCCCTTACCATTTTGTCTATGCTTCGGTCCGTCTTCTCTTTGATGGCGCTCCTTAGTTCGTCCATCTCCTTCCTCATTTCTCGAAGGAAATCTGAGTTCTGTTCGTCCGGTGTAGCTGGCCTTTGAGGGGTACCTCTCCTGTGGCTATCCCCTTCTCCCTCCAGGTTACCCTTGGACCGGCTTTCGTTCTGTTGAGCCTTTTGAACCTGCTGGAGTCGTAGCTTCATTTCCTGGTTTTGTTTGGTGAGTTCTTCAACGGTGGCTGCAAGGGCTTGAACTTGTTGGGCCAAGGCTGCTGAATCTGGGTTGGATTCCATCTGGAAGCAGGGAGTTAATGGAAATCACGTTTTCAAATATGAATCTGAAAAAGTCGTTCCCCATAGATGGCGCTAAACTGATGAAGCATGAGCTCGTCAGTAAGAGTGGGCAGATGGAATCCCTTATTATGTGTGAGGGTATTCTCTATAAGGGTCACCGGTGTGGTGCCTGCCACAACGTCTCCGATGCCAAAGTTAGAATAATGACAAAACAAGATAAAGAACCAGAATGCTCTCTCAAAGTGTGAGTGTATGTGTGTACCTTCTGTTGACTGTGATAGGGCTTTATACATGCGGCTTTAGGGGCTAACCATTGTGGTTGTTAATGCTTTCCCAAGTAACGCCTCTGGTCCAATAATGGGACTTTTAAGAGGCTCCCAACGGTCTGCCTGGTTGATTTGGTAACTGCCCAGGTCATTGATTGACTGCATTGAATGACTCCCCTGCCTTTGTCAGTGATGACTGTTTTCTTCATTATTCAGGATGACTTCGTCAGGGAGGCTTTCTTCGTCATTAGTGTTAGCTTTGTCTGTGGGATGTAATCTCGTCATTCCCATCAGTAAATATCTTATTAGATTTTAGATAATTATTTTAATTTTGAAAAATTTTAGGTTATTTAATTACATGTAATAATAAAATTGACGTGGCATGATTTAATTGGACCAACTAGCACATGTGACAAGATTTTTTTTTATATTTATGAGAAACTCGTAACTTTATTAAGAAAAAGATAAAAACATTACATCTTAAATCAAAGCTAACTCAATCATGGTAGGATTTTTCTCTATCCAAGCTACATAGTCATTAATGCTCTTAGCATGCCAAGCCAAGACTGGACATAAACATAAAGAGCCTTTTTACAAGTGGTATTTAATGATATGGGTCAAAATCAAATTTACCCCAAACTTTAAGGGTGCAATTTGTAAATTAGTCTTAGATTGAAACTATAGGATTTAATTACTTGCAAAGGACCTAGCAACCGGTCCTCTTCCTCACTCCTTTTTTTTTTTTTTTCCATTTTCCTCCTTTTTTTATTCTCTTCCTTACTCTCTTTTTGTTCCATACCCTTTGTTGATGCCCATTTTTGCAAATTCGTACCTAAAAACCCATGAGGAAGAAAGCCCAATAAGAAGCAAGACTCAAAAGCCCATACGAAGGAAAGCCCAATGAAAAGCAAAGCCCAAAGGCCCACCAAGAAGACCAAAGAGCAAGAAAGGTCCAAAGAAATAAATGCAAGAGAAAGCAATCTACAGTAAAATGCAAATCTACAGCAGAATATAGATCTACCGCAAAATACAGTTCTTCAGAAGAATGGCTTCGACAAATCAAGGCAAATTGGGCCCAAAACCCTTTTGATCCAGTCAACATTATTTTGCCCACAAAGGCCCAAATCCTTTTGTATAAAATAATATGTGTGAAAACTAATATGAAGAAACACAATGAACAGCAGGAAGTGTCAGCAGCAGAAATTGCATTAAGGAAAGAAAATCCAAACCAAAAGAAATGACAAACACAATAGGAAACACATGAAGAAATAAGACAAGGACACACAACAGAATGGAACAATGCTATTCTATTACGGCAGAAACAGCATGGGAACAAAATAAGACAAAAGTAGAAAATAGTGGAGCAAGCACACAAGGGTCAGAGCACCACCAACTTGTATCTAGCCAATACAAGAGAGGTGGGTCCACGGTCAAAGGGATTCAGAGGGTGTGATTTGGTGGTGGGAGGGAAAGGGGTCTATATTTAGTTTCTAGCCATGAGTCCGTGACTTCTTTTGGGAATATACCCTATTGGGATGGTATCTTATCCAAAAGAGGTAGTAGATGGCTAGGACCATTTGATGTATGCCATAGAGGTAGGTGGTAAGGTAGTCCAATCCTTATCTATTTGAACTCAGAGGTGGAGGTATACAACAAGAACAAGCAAAATAGAATTTTGTCATGAAATGAGTAGTGGTGGAGTGAGAACGTATTAAGTAGTGGTAATGGCTGGCAACCAATGGGTTGGTGGGTATTCCTGAAGGAATGCCCACAACAAACCAAAAACAGTTTATGAAACCCTAGGGGTAAAATGGAGAAATTCTATTGAATTAGCTCACTATAAAAATGGGAGGTAGCAATAAATGAAAAGGAGGAACCCATGGTAAAAGAGGGCAGTAAACACCTAGGAGGCACTTAGAGGGGAGGCACCTAAGGAGAGGGGGATCCAAAAGGGAAAAGACCCAAGGGAGAAAAACAATCCATGGCAAGATAGTAGTCAGCAACTAAGAGTAAAAATAACAAAGAGAAAGAAAGAAAGTGGTAAAAAGAAGAGAGAAAACACAGCAGAAATAGGAGCATGCATCAATAGACCATCTTTTCCCTCTCTCTTAGCAAACTCACTCTTTAAAGTCCCCTAAAAGTAATAGCTAGTAATCATTTAGGCCTATTCTCCAAAATGCACAACTTTGATGGCAAAAGCCTATGACAAGATTGTTCAAGTTGGGGTTTGGGTTCCTTCTTGGTTTACTTATTCTATGAGAAGATTCAATACTTTATTTCGATTGCAAATATATTTGATTTCACTTGTTAGAACATATATCTGATGTATTTAGTTGTTCTACTGTAGCATGTTTTTTTATCATATTTGTTGCATCAATTGTTCTGTTGTGGTATCTTTATTTGTTGTACTAGTTATTCTGTTGTAGCACCTTGTTATTATACTTACCTTGTTAGCTATTATACTAGCTAAACTTTTTTTGCTGAAGCTTTCTTATTTCTTTGTTATTACGTGTTTTACTTTTGACACGAACTAATCATTATCCTGGCATAAGTATATATACATATATCTTTTATCTCATGTTCTGTAAAATATATTTTATATATGTATGTGTGTATACGTATAAGTGTATTTACGAATATATGTGTGTTTATATTTAAGAATATGCTAGGCCATGTAAACTAACGTTTGCTTGATGAGTATTTTCTTTCGGTTTTAGATTTGTTTATGTGCAAGAAGTAGAAAAGTATTTCTACAGTAAAAAATGAAGAGTAGTCATTCACGTTGCAAAAAAGTGCAGAAAGTTTTACTACACGATAGAAGGTTTTACTGCGCAGCAGAATGCTTTAGTGCATAGGAAAAAGCTTTATTGCGCAGCATAAAGCTTTACTGTGCAACAGAATGTTTTATTGCACAACAGAAAAGTCAATCCTATGGCAAAAACTAGAGAAAAGTTCCTTCTGCGGTAGAAACAAAGGATAAGTGCACTTTGTAGCATCTTCCCTTGGACTTTGAATTCAATGTTTGCACACAAACTAGCAACAACAGAATGGTACTTTGGAGCCCATTCTGCGGAGTGCCAGACCCAACTTCCTTCTTAGAAAAATGCTAGACTAAGCGTTGTCCAATAATATTAAGACACATGTCTAAGGTACAAGAAACGTAAAAAGAACCCTCAACACTCTTTCCATCCATTCCTTTAGGAACCATCGAGTTCTAATACCCCTCAAGTTCAATGCCTAAAATAGCCTATCTCATGGGTGGATCGCTTAATTTTTCAAGTCCTCAGTTTGAGAAAAACTTTTGGGTCTTAATCAAATGACAAAATGAGCTTTAAGCTTGATCCATAAGATAGAGAAATTTCGAGCTTTTGTTCCATTTTCCTCCTTTTTTTTTTCCTCTTCCTTACTCTCTTTTTGTTCCATACCCTTTCCATCCATCTCATTTTGGAACTACTGATTATAATACCCCTCAAGTTCAATGCCTAAAATAGCCTATCTTATGATCACTTAATTTTTCAGGTCTCCATTTTATGTGAGAAATTTTTAGATCTTAATCAAAGGACATAATGAACTTTAAGCCTAGTCCATAAGATAAGGAAATTTCGAGCTTTTTGGACACATCTTGTGACATTATAGACTTTTTGGGTTTAAGCCCAATTTAATGTAGAAAAAGATTAGGGCTTTTTATGCCCAAATGGTATCATGATGGCATTTGGGTTGTTAAGTCTGATCTATATCATAGAGAATTTTGGGCTCAATATTTTGAGAAAAAAATATGAATCTTTCTTGGATAAAGGATCATCTTGTGTAGGCTTAAAGGTTTTTTTTTGGGTCCAATATTTTGAGAAAATTTTATGAATCTTTTTTGAATAGAGGATCGTCTCATGTAGGCTTAAGGTTCTTTTTTGGGCCTTCTTTGAGCCTACAACATATTTAGTGCACAACCCTAAGTCTTTTGTGCTTATTAATGATGCGATATGGTCTGTCCAATGAACCTATGTCATGTGACATGTGGAAATAGAAATGACATTGAACAATAGTTACTTTTCATTTTAAAGAATAAATACAATCAAACAACACAATTCCATTCCTACGTATCAAACGAGTCATAATTAAAAAAATATTGTGAAGGTGGGTCCCATGTCCACACATCCAAAATCTTATTAGAGTTATCAATAAGGTCTGAAACTTGGGTGGTGGAGATGTGGAGTTGTAAATTGTTACTTTTCATTTGTGATCAAAAGTAAAAATACCGGAATAAGATCTAACATTATACAGAATGTCACAACATTTAAATTTTTAAATTAGATGTTGGCTACACCTTTGAATTTGTAAGATTTAATATAAATTATGAAATAAATTCATTTTAAATATGGATGATTCTTTTTCATGAACCCCAATGTCAAGCCCATTTTAAAATCCACAATCACACAATATTATTTTCAATGTGTTTTCAATTACCAAATTGAATCCCAAACTCAATGACAAGTCTATGATGCAAAACTTTTTCTCAAAAAAAAAAAAAGTCCACAATACAAAACAATATATATTTTTTTTAAAGAATAATTGTATTTGGCTTTTTTCTTTTTTTATTTTATAATTTTTATTTACAACTCACAAGTCATTAGTGTTGCTCAAAAGGTCCAAAATTGAAAGGAAATGGTAAAATGGGCTGGCTCGTAAAAACGTGGGCTGGCCTGGCTAAGCTAGACATTAGACTTTCTCTCTCTTCCTCACTCACTCCCTAGTCCTCAGGCAGACATGAGACATCCCCCCACCTCCTTATCCGTTCTTTTATCGTCAAAACATCAAATTTCCAACACAACTCTTCTCTTCTCTCCTCTCCTCTCCTGTGCCACTAAAAATGCTCTGTCTTTCTCTCTCTCATCCATCTATGTGGGAACAGATTTTTCTTTCAAATTTTGAATAACAGAAAAAACCAACATCATAATCAACAACAACAAATACTAGGATGTCTTGTTTGCTGCCACAGTTCAAGTGTTATCCAGACCCCTTCTCTACCCAATTCAGAACTCTACACTCTTACGCTATTACCACCACTCACTCTCACTCTCACTCTCACTCTCAATCCAGTGAGTTTTTCTCTCTCACCCATTATAATGTGTTTTTCACTCTTGCCAATTCTGCTTATTTTAATGTATTAGCATTAGTGTGGATTGTATTTATATCTGTTTATTTGTTAAGTAGCTCAAAACTGATGTTGTTTCTCGCTTTGCTTATGGAAGTCTGTTATTGGGTTTCTGGGAATTTCACAAATGGGATTTGTTTCACCTCATGAGATACCCATTTTGACTTTGTTGCCAATAGGCTCTCATTGGGTAATCTTGTGGGAATGCCTGAATTGTTACCTTTTACATTAAGTTTTATATGTGAAAAAAATGCATTTGAAACTAACTTGTATGCTAGTTTGAATCCATTTGAGTAGAAGCATAGTTCTTAAGCAGTTCAAGTCAAACAACAATAAATCTAATATAATGATATTTTAGTAATCATTTCTTCTAAGTATATTACCTTTCATCCTATGGGCATTTGATAATGTGGGTTGATTTTTCATGAATGAGAGAAAAAAATTTAATCAAAGCAAGTTATTGCTAGATTGACTTGGTCCTCAGGACAGATATATTTTGCTTTGGTGGACTGAGGAACTCATTCAGCAAGTTTGTGCAAATGCATAAATAAGTGTGATATGTTTTAAGCTTTGTAAGTAGAACCAAATGTTTTCACAAGTTCAATTCCATTTGATAACAATTTTCTGGAGCATAGTTCTGACAGAATTCATATCCTGCATTGTAGTGTCACTAATATTTTAATCATAATTTTAATTGGAATTTTAAAAATGAAAAGAGAAAGGGACATCTTCCTCATTAGATCCAGCATCTGAATTTATGAATTGGCATCTCTTGATGGAAACAAAAAGAGACTCACAACAGTTATTTTCTTCTCTTCCTCCCTTTTGTTGTTGTTGTTGGTGATCTTGTGCTCTAGGGCTTTACCCTATGTTTCGAAAAGTCCCTTTCTTTTTCCTTAATGGTCCGTTTGGATTGAGGGGGAGTAGAGTAGATTTGGCCCAAAATTAGGCCAAATCTACTCTACTACCCTCCACTCCCCCTTCTTTCTCCCTCAATCCAAACGGTCCCTTAGTTTTTTTTTCCCCTTAATACAACTTTTTGGGATGGCCTGTGAACTTATTTGTATTATTACTTTTGTAACTGAAGATTTTAGTAAGTTGTGCAAAGCTGTATTAAGTAAGTTGTACAATGTTATTATTGAGCTAAACCATATTAAAGTATGACAATTTGTTATAAACAAGTAGTTAAGATGGTTAACAATACCAGATAATATTTTATAAAAAAAGTTTTAATCTGTATAAAATATATTTATTACACTTGAAAATAATTGATCTATCACTATACTGACAGAAGTGAGCATCCAGCAAAATAGCATTTGGTGGCTAGTCTACTGTTGCTAAGGCGATTACCTTATTATTTCTCATATTGTCAATCTATTCTCTCACTTTGGATAACTACCTAGATGCCAGCAATCTTGTTTGTAATTACAGTCAACTGCTCTTTATCAATGATTCAAAAGCACAGTGCATTACCAGTAGTAGTTATTAAATAAATTGTGTCTATATCAAGTAGTGGACTTTCTGTAAAGTTCCTTATCCTAGTTATCTAGCTCCTTTGCTTCCCAATATCTAGCTTGATGGGCCATGTACCGTTTACAAAGTTTGATCTGGGTTCAACCCTCAATTATATTATGCTTTCAGTTTTAGCTGGGAATAAGAGATATATAAATATGTACAGTACCTTTTTAAAAAAAATTGTTTTTGAGTGCCCAATGTTTCTGTTCTCAAACATATTGATTTGGAATATAGCCTCTATATCATGTAGGCTTTCTGGTAAATGATTTTCCTTCAAGATTCTTCAACATAGTTTGCTGAGTTGCGTTTAAATGTAATTCTTTATATTCATCAATCATATTTAATAGCATAAAATGTCTTAAAGCTGTTGACAAAGGGTCAGACTTACTGGACAGAATACAGCAAAGGTTTTATTGTCTTCTGATGTCTTTAGCTGGCATATTTTGTCATTGATCTTATTGGCATTATTTTGGTCATGATCAATTGGTTGGAACATGCAGCAAAAACTAGAGAGCCTATTTTTTCGGGAGCAAAATGTATTTTATCCACAGCAGCACCTTCAACATCCACAGGAACTACTACATTACTTAATATGGAGAAGCTGAGATTACCTTCTTTAGAAACTAATTCTGACTCAGTCACTGAAAACAGACCATGGACATACACGGGGGCAATCCGTCCACCTGCAGAGGTCAGAGTTGTTCATTTTGGTATAAGTTATTATTGAAGATTGGGAATTTGGACTATGTTGGAAATTTTCTGGATTGCACATTGAAAGAATATTTTTATATTTAATTTTACTTTTTCTGGGTACAAAATTAACATGAGTTACTTCTTATATATGATGATGATTTTGAAATGCAGTTGTTCAAACATTGGTGCATCTTTTGTTTTTGGTTTTAAGATGTGCATTGGGTCTTTGCCTTTAACCAAGTTGACATTTTTCAGTCATATTGTAATGGTATTTGTAGCAAATAGCCCACCATCTCTCAGCCTGGTTTTGGAGAAATACTGTTCCCAAAACACTTGTTTTAAATGAATTTCATTCATTGCTATGTGGCTAGATTCTCTTACCATTTTGATATAATTTTTTAGTTGCCCATTAACTAGAATCCTTCTCTAGTTAATCTTGAATTCAAAAATTAACTAATTTGATTCTGATAGAAATTTTAAACAACACTTTCAAAATAGTCACTACATATATCAAGTAGCTTTGTTGTTTTATCTTCAGGTGAAATTTGAAGCAACATTAGCAACAGAAACGCTTCTTACAAGTGAAGAGGCTGTGATAGCTGCTGCTGCCGCTGAAGCTGTTACTCTTGCAAAAGCAGCTCTCAAGGTTGCAAAGGATGCAGCCCTAATGGTTAAAAATAGTAACTCTGCAAAAGCAGATAGTGTGTCGCCGATTTCTCCTGAAGCTGATGCTTTACATTTCAAATGGGTTCAGCTCATTAAAACTGATCGAGCTGGTACAGTAGATCTGGTGGAAGCTGAAGCTGGAGTTTTGGGAGACCATTCTGAGCAATATGTTGCAGAAGAGTCTGATGATGTGGAGCCAACCCGTGAAGAACTTGAAGCTCTGCAAGAGCAACTTTCCAAGAGTAAAGCTGTAAGATCTAGACGCCAAACAGAACGAAAGGCTAGAAGAGCCAGAGCGGCAGATAAGGCTGCTGCCAATGTTGTGACTGTGAAGCCTGGTTCTACCAGCCGGAAAAAGCGTGCTTCTTTACAAGATGTAGACTATTATGATCCATTGCGTTACTTGAGAGCAACAACCAGCAGTTCTAAGCTTCTTACTGCAACTGAAGAACTACAGTTGTCTGAAGGAATACAGGTGTGATTCCAAGGAGTTTGAGAATTACTTTTCAGCTCAGGATATATGTTTCACCCTTATCTATAAAAGATCCACCCTTATTTTGATTGGTATCTATTCAAATGATTGTTACTAGAAACAGGGCCATATGAAGTGATCTGAAGAGTGCAGGCTTAAAATTTTTATTGAAAAATATAGTGTTGGCAATGTTATACAACTAGAAGTAAAACTTGAAAGCATGCTAATTGAGTTCCCATTTCATCTTATTTCCAATACATTTAAAAGCAACCAACGAAGCAATATTGTTTGGATGTTTGTCCTGAATTTTGGATATTTTTCCCACTTCATTTCCTTGATTTCTGATTCTCTTCTGATGTCTCTTCCACCCCCTATATAATGTAGGACATGCTGAAACTGGAAAAGCTCCAACAGGAGCTTACTGAGCGATGTGGTGGTCAGCCCACCTTTGCACAATGGGCCACAGCTGCAGGAGTTGATTCAAAAACCCTGAGGGAGCGCTTAAACTATGGTATTCAATGCAAAGACAGAATGATTAAAAGCAACATACGGCTTGTTATATCAATTGCAAAAAATTATCAGGGAGTTGGGATGAATCTCCAGGATCTTGTTCAGGTATTTTTCTTTATTTTATATGCAGCCAAAGGAATTAATTGCATAATCTAATGTAAAAATCCTCATAAAGGAAAAAATATGAATATTTTGTATAATCTGCCAGCCTTGATGCTTTTAAATTTTAACAGTCAAATCTCGCTCATTGACTTGCAGGAAGGATGTCGAGGTCTTGTAAGAGGTGCAGAGAAGTTTGATGCTTCAAAGGGTTTTAAGTTCTCAACCTATGCTCACTGGTGGATTAAACAGTCAGTTCGGAAGTCTCTTTCTGATCAGTCCAGGACAATTCGGTTACCTGTGAGATTCCCTTTCATATTTCAATTATTCTTACTTTTACAAACTAATAGTGTTAGTTTTAGATGTGTATGCATAATATTTGCATTCTTTCAATTGTTATTTTTGTTTAAACAGTTTCACATGGTGGAAGCAACATACAGAGTGAAGGAGGCTAGAAAACAATTGTATAGTGAAAATGGAAGACATCCTGATGATAAAGAAGTTGCAGAGGCAACAGGGCTGACAATGAAGAGGCTTACATCTGTATTACTGACTCCAAAAGCTCCTAGATCTCTGGATCAGAAGATTGGCATCAACCAGAATCTTAAACCTTCGGTCTGTCCTATTCTTCCTCCCCTTCACCCTTAGGCCAGCACCTTTTGTCCAAAATTTTGTCACCTTCTAGATTTTTGCATATTTTTTGCTAAGAAATTGCATAACAAATTTTTAGTTTTCTAATGGGTTCATATGCCTTTCGCCCCCAGGAAATAATATCAGACCCCGAAGCAGAGACAGCAGAAGAGCTGCTGTTAAAGCAGTTCATGAAGCAGGACCTGGAAAAAGTACTAGACAGTCTTAATCCAAGAGAGAAGCAGGTCATCAGATGGAGGTTTGGAATGGATGACGGAAGGATGAAGACGTTGCAAGAGATAGGGGAGTCTATGGGTGTAAGTAGAGAGAGAATTAGGCAGATTGAGTCGTGTGCATTCCGTAAACTGAAGAACAAAAAGAGAACCAAAAATTTGCGGCAGTATTTGCTTCCATAAGCCCTCATCAGATACACGAATTAGATTACTAAAAAACGGTGCTAGCTTACCTGAGGTTTAGAAAGGCTTGTGTTGCTTTTATCTATGTTTATAATTTATTTCTCCACTTTGCAGGACAGAAATGTGTATAGAAACAAAAGCTTTTGAAATTATGCATTTTTCCCCATTCTTTGAAGTAGTTCAGGACACTTACAACTGAAGTTTCAAAATCATTGCTGAAGGCGCGTTCATAGAGAAAATTGAAGCTTTCTTTTCCAATTTTTGATGTATCATAAACTTCCAGGATGGGATAGATGAGCATAAGGTGGACTATTTACCCTTGAGGTCTTGTCTAGCTATCTACCATGCTTTTCACTCTAGACTATGTGTGTGTATATCAAATGGGCCATGGGAGGGTGACATTTTATTTTTCACCAATTTTGAGTAAGACATGGCAAAACAAGTTGAAATTTGTTGACCTGACCTGAACCTGTCTGTTTTGGCTTGGCCCAAACCTGATTTTTTGGGCCTGAATTAAGTATGGGTCAACCCACAATCTGCCCCTCTTTTTGCAGGCCAACACAACCTGACCTACGGCCTGCCCGTTTTTTAACATTTTTTTTTCCCTAACAAATATTTAAATACCGTATGTGTGCTAGACTACTTCTAGGTGCATAACATTATCATCAAATGCAGAATCAACTTGTGTGTCGTGCCCCCTAGTTATTAAAAAAAATAAAGGATTAAATTAATGGGAAAAAAAATACAAAAGAAAAGCAAAGCCTAAGGCCTTGTTTGGACTTTGGTATACTGAGTTAACATATCTCAGTTTTATTACTCATAACCCAAAATTCAGTTAGGATTGAGTTTATTTTTGCTGAAACTGAAAACTGAAACTGAAAATACTGTAGCAAAATAATTTTTAAATGTATGAATAGTGTCGTGGGACCCATTTTTAATGAAAAAATTGCTGAAAAGTGGAATTTGTGGGTTCGTAAACAGTGCACAAGTGCACTGTTCACGGTTGACTTGGTCAAATAGTGCGGCTGAGAAAAAAAAAATTTAGAAAACGCAGCCCAGGATTCAGCGAAAAACGCTGAATCCAAATAAGCACACAAAGGTGCAGTTTGGATAGCACGTCCACGTTCACGTTTTCAACTTTGCGCGTTTTCAGATTTTTTTTTTTTTTTTTTCAGAGCCGGTTTTGTTGACTTTTCAACTGTGAACAGTGCACTGTTCACGGACCTACAAAGTCCACTTTTTATCAACTTTTTCATTAAAAATGGGTCCCACAATACTATTCACACATTTAAAAATTATTTTACTATAATATTTTCAATTTTCAATTTTTAATTTCAGCAAAATAAGTTCTATCTAAACATACCCAAAGTTTGTTCGGATGATTTATCAAACGCTTAACTCAGTTAAAATATCTCAGTTTTTTGAGATATGAGTGAACAAATTCGGAATCAATTGAAATATGAGTTTTGTGGCAATATTGTAATTTCATTCTCTAAATAGGACCCACTGCTTAATGTCTTGTCTAATCACCAGCTCTCTTCTTTTCTTTTCTTTTTGTTCTTTTTCTTTCTTTCTTTCTTCTTCTCTTCACGTTTTCTTTTCTGTTTCTTCTTTTCTTTTCCTTTTTCTTTCTTTCTTTCTTCTCTTCAAGCCTGATTCGCTCTTTCTTTCTTCTTCTCTTCACGCCAACTGCTCTCTTTCTTCCTCGTCTAACTTCTTCTAACCCGTCCCTCTCCTCATCCTTTCTAAATCAAAACCTCAAGGTTGAAGCCTTCAAGTTCCTCTCTCCACTATCTCTATTTCTTTTCTTTTTTTCTTGTTTTTTCTTTACCTATGGCCGAAAATCCCTCTCCCTATTGCTGGTTGTTTATGGGCTTCGGGATTTGGTTGATTTAGATTTGAGGATTTATAAAATGAAACTTTGATTTGGGTATTTGCGGGTTTATGTATGTATGTTTATGAGATTTGTATCCGTGGGTTCTGATTTGGCTATTTGTGGGTTTATGTTTGTTGTTTTTATCCTTCATTTGTGTTTGGGTTAGGATTGTTTTTGTTGCCTAAAATCTCTATGTTTATGAGCTGGGTTCGTGGGTTTGGGTTAGCTTCTTTCTTCTGATGCATGGGGTAGAGAGAAATGAAAGAAGAAGAAGTTTCAGAGAAAAATGAGAGAAGAGGGTGCCAATAGAAAATTTTCGCGGGTTGTACTGTTATCGTTCTAAACAGACAGGCATGTGGGCTCCACAATTTTTGAGTTAAAGTTGGGTTTTAAGCTGAAAACGAAACTCAAATATTTGAGCCAAACACATTATTGAATGAGTTAAGAAAAAAAAGTAGAGAATATGAGATATGAAAATGTGTTTTGTGTAATGAAAATTGAGATATGAAAAGAGAGATATGAGTGATGTGAGAACCAAATAGGGCCTAAAGCATCTAGTGTCTAGTGTCTACACAGACTACATTACTAAGTAAGCAACACAAACTACTAACTACTAAGCTCTATTTCTAGCGGTAACATTCATTAACTAATACTACTAACTACTTGTTGATACCCACTTTTTGACAAAGGGCCCAATAGTAGAAGAAGTCCAACAATATGAAGAAAATGGGAAAAGAAAATAGTAAAGCAAGCCTAGCAAGGCATAATGGCAGGAATAATGGTCAGCAAGCCTACAAGAATAATAAGAGGTAAAGAGGAAATAAATGGCCAAGGAAACCCAAGCAATGAAGTAGTGAATCCATGGGAACAATAAGAAGTAAAGAAGAAGTAAATGAGCCAGGGAAGCCTAAGAAATGAGTTAGTAAATTCATCGGGTTGGCTTAAAGGCCAATAAGCCCGAAAAGTAATAAGAGGTAAAGATGTGGTAATTGGGCCGAGAAGCCCAAAGGATTTAGTAAAAGTCCATGGGAGTAAAAGAGGTAAAGAATAAGTAAATAAGCCAAGAAAACCCGAGGAATGAGATGGGTTGGCACAGTATGAATGTTGGCCAATAAAGCCCAAAAGAGGTAAGGTTGTGGAAAGTGGACTGGCACGATAGAAACATCAGCCCATAAGCTCATAGGTAACAAGGAAATAAAAGAGAGGTAATAATATAGCAAGAGCAACACAATGGCGTGGAAGGATCCCCAGCCAAAAAGCCCACAATTATAGGAAAGAAGATAGGCTAAGCAAGAAGGAGAGGGCTTGCACCCAAGCAATGCCCAGTCTAAAGAAAATATGGAAGGCAAAGAACGTGAGCCCAAAGGCCCATATGTCTTTCACGCTGCAAGAGTTAAACACCTGCCAAAATGTACAACAGAATCACACAAACACGGAGGCGATAGCAAAGGCATGAAGGCCAGAAAAGTAATAGATTTTGACAAAAATGGAGCATGCACACAAGGCCCAAGCACCACCACTTGTACCCATCTAATACATGAGAGGTGGGCCACGGGTCAAGGGTATGAGAGGGCATGGTCTGGCGGTGGGTGTAGACACTGCATTTTGTACCCCTTACAACTCGGGCCCCTGTTCCCCAATGATGCCCAAATTCCAAGGCCTAAGGTTGGTTTAGGGCCCAATCAAATGTTAAATTGACTTGAGATGTGTTAAAATTGAAAATATAACTTTTAATGAGGAGCAAAAATCTATTATTGAAAAATAAAGGCCAAAGAAAACCCACAATTTGCGTACGCAAGTTTGTGCCTATGTATGCAAGCCACACGCCACGTACGTAGGCATAAGTCTACATACGCAGCTAGGGTTTCAGAGATATAAAAAAAGACAAGTTTTCTGTATTAAATACTGAGATTTGGAATGAATCCCACATCGTCTAGGAGCCATTCCAAATCCTTATTTTTCAATTATATAAAGCCTTACATGGTACCTTTTCAAAACACACAAAAAATCCTAAGGGAAAACCTAAGATTCACTAGAAATAGTGAATCAAAGAGGGAGTTTTTCACAAACACCTTCAAGTCATTTTTTATTTGATTAGGGCATTTTCTGGCCTTGATCCTTTGAGTTTAAGATTATTAATCACATTTCTATTGACTTGTGAATAGATTGACTAAGAGGAACGGTTAAAATCAAGCTTGAAAAACTTCTTGTTTGAGGTATTGAGCTAAACTCTTTCTTTTTCTTTTCCTTTTTTTTTTTCTGCCTTCTTGTTATATTTTAATATGTTTCTTTGCTTAGTTTATATTTGTATATGTTTGTTTAGGTTAGTTTATGCTTTCTTTATTTTTTTAAGCATGTTAGGCGGTTAGATTTAAGCTTTCAAGTCTTGCTCTGTTTTTCTGCTTGTCTGTTTTCTGGATTAGGGCTCAGGCATGTTTGCGTACGCATACTTTTGTATGCGCATGCAGGCTTGAAGTATGCGTACGCATACAACTAGCCTGCGTACGCAAGCTTATGTATATGCACACATACTCGTGCCTAGAAACCCTAATTTTGATTTTCCGGTTTCTTTTGCTTTGTTTGTTTTACCTAATATGCCTTTGTTTTAACCTTCTTATATGTTTTTGGGTTTCTTTTTCTTTGTTCACATGTTTGTTTGTCATTGTATGCTAGATTAGGGTTTATCTTTTTGTTCCTTAGTTTTAATGCCATGCCATTCATTCACATGTCCATTCATTGATGTCATAGGTGCTGTGATGCAATGAGATAAGCAAAGGCAAGTCATGCATTCACATGTACATGCATATTGTTTGATAACATGGTTTGATGATGAGCATGAATGTGTTTGGTCGAACAATGTGTTCTTAATGATCTTCACACTCCCAATGTGATCCTTTGATGTTTACATGTTCCTGCCTTAGATGAGATATATGATATGATGCTAGATGAATGTTAGTGGATGATATGTATGATGATAACATGTTAGGGTTTATGATGTGATGATATGCATGATTAGATGAATGCTAGGGTTTATGCTTCGATAAGAGATGCCATGATAGATGTATGCTAGGTTGATGAGATGCCTCGATAGATGTATGCTAGGTTAATGAGATGCCATTATAGATGTATGCTAGTTTAATGAGATACCATGATAGATTGTATGCTAGTTTGATGAGATGCCATGATAGATGTATGCTAGAGTTTGTGATGAGATGATTGCCATAATAGATGTATGTTAGGTTTACTTGATAAGCATGATTAGATGTATGGTTGGGGTTTAGGATAAATGATGTCATGTTGTATGCTTAGATGTATGCTAGTGTGTGTGTGAGTTAGAATACAAGTATTGAACATGCTTTTAATAAGGTTAAGATATAAGACACAATGATGGAAGGCCAACCTTAGGGTTGGACGGTCTTGGGTGCCTAACATCTTTCCAAGAATGTACCTAAACTCCGAATTCATACTTTGGTAATAAGATCAATGGTCATTCCTCGAAAGGACACTATATTCATGGTTCCTATACCATATAACTAGGTGTTGACTTTGACACTTTCCGTTGTGTCCACAATGGGGAGAAAGAGAAAGTCTATTTTGAGGATTCCGCTCAAACTTTTTTGGGAAAAAATGTCCTGTTGGGATGACATCTCACCCAAAAGAAGTAAATATGAGCTAGAACCACTTGATGCATGCCATAAAGTTAGGTGAGGGAGAAGATTAACCCTTATCCAAATGAGAGTAGTGAAAACAAAGAGAGGTAAGAGACAAGACAAGCCATTTTTGTTTGGGAATGAGGTGTGGTGCAGCCAATACAATGTAATGGTAGTGGCTGGGCAATCGGTAGGCCAGTGGGCAATCTTGGAAGGACGCCCACAACGAGCCAAAAGCGGTTGATGGGTAAAAATGATAAATCCTACCATGGTAGACAATATAAAAGGCAATAGTTGTGAATAGTGAAAGAGGGGGGAGGAACAATCATAGCAAGAAATAGAGATAGAACAAGGAAGAAAAGGAGGGAAAAGAAAAAGAACACAGAATTTAGGGAAAAACATGAGTGATAGAAATAAAGGCATGCATCAATAGGCCACCTATTTCTCTCCCTCTTTACAGACCCACCCTTTAAGCAGTTAAGAATTAGAGTTTAAGCCATCTAGGTCATTTTTCCAAAGTGTGTAATCTCTATGGTAGAAGCCTTCTTTGAGGTTACCCACATTGAAGATCAACTCGCTTTTTGGACTTGTGTTTGCTGAAAAACTAAGCCCATTTCTTTGGCAGACGAGTTTTGCCTTTTTTAATTTATGAATGATTAATTTGTTATCTTATCGTTTACTGCAATCTTGCTGTTCGTGGTTGTATTATTCTACCATAATCGATTAGATTCCTCGGTGTTGTTATTTAGGTGTTAGTATTATTTAAAATGTTATATTTATCCTGCCGTGTTGTATTTTCTATTGTAATGTCTATAACAGTTATTCCTGTTGTGAGCACGCCGTACACTTAAGACTCCTGCCAAGGTGTGTCTATACTGGGATGGCCCAACTTGTGCACAACTTGGCCTAAGGTGTGTTTCACTTAGGCCAGTCCCAACTCTCCTACCTCAGAATCATGGGTCGTGGTACAACAAGAGAGATCAAAGCCCAGCAATACAAAAGGCCCACCACACTACTAAGCAAGTTCAACTCCAAAGACTACTAACTATTACTAACAACGCATCCAAGTCTGTCTAACTAGCACAAACTCGGCCACAAAGTGACAAAACAGTAAACAAAACAAAATTTTAAAAATTTAATAGCGACTCAAAAGGCCAAAAAGCAAAACAAAACCTAACTCTATAACTACTGAGCAGAGGATCTCATGAGCATTCCTATAATTACTGTTGCATCTGAATCAAGTTTTAGAACAGGGAAAAATATTCTTTCTCCGTATCAATCACGTCTTTTGCCTGAGAACGTGGAAACTACATTGTACACTAAAAGTTGGTTATATGGATTTGAAGGTATTTTAATTTATTAATAGAGTCATAGAAATTATACATTTTTAACTCTTCATTGATAAGCTTTGATTTGCTTTCATGGTACGCTTAAGTTATATTAAAATATTGTATTGTAGATGAAGATATTAATGAAATTGGCCAACTTGAGCTACAATTCACAAGTATGAATATTTGTAGTATTGAATCTACTACCAACGTTGAGTAGATTGAGGTATACTTATTATAAAATATTTACTTGTTTTTCTTTACTTAAATTGTTATGTTTATTTTTAAAGGTTTTTTTTTTTTATTATTTAGTTTATCTTTCTATATAATCTAACTTTATTATTATTTTAAATGCAACTAGAATTTGTGCACTTAATAAGACTGATAACTTGACATGGTCTATGACATTTAGTTTTGTAATTATTTTTTGGGTTTTTTAATAAGAATGATATCATTAGTGAACTTTGAATTTGAAGTAAGTAAAGAATTTTAGTCATGCTCAAAAGGAAAAACTATTTGAATTGCAAGTGTAGGGGTGAAATTCCCAAAACCAACAGCGGGCCTGGGGACCCACGTGAAGCCTAACCATGACCCAACGGGGAATGGGGGCCCGAATGACTTCTGGCCCAACCCTGTTGAGCCTGGTTCGTTCTAGAAAACGTCCGAGGAGGAATGCCTCCTCGGACACGCAAATACGGGCCCAATGTGCGTCCCCTCCACAGTAAAGAACCCATCCAGGCGAACGTGGGTAGGAGGGTGAGCCTCACGCAGCAGGAAAGAGGAAAATGTAAGACATCAGGGAGAAGCCACAACTGCCGCATTAAATGCAAGAAAGCTACATTTTCAGCCGCATTAATGTGGAGAAGACAGGCGAACAGTGTTACATTGGCCAGTGCAACTCACAGAAGGATAAGGGAGATGTCCGATGGGACAGGCACTCAAGTGAAGGTCCAGATGGCCAACAAGTGTAAGGTCCTTATCAATTCAAGGAGGCTATATAAGAGAAGGAGATCCCCGTGAAGAGGGGATCGGGGAATTAAGAAAAAAAGAGAGAGAGAAAGGTGAAAGAACTCTGTCGTCTGTAAACAGAGCAAGAGGTGCATTTATACGTCTTCTCGGACCGATATCCCATTAAACGTAAATGGAATACTCTCACGTTCAACATGCTGCATGGCACACGTCTAACTGACGTTCACTTCGTCTAGTCCTAGTTCTGTACCCCACTCTCTACAAATTCATTATCTGGGGACTTTTGGGCCAGAACCACTTACTTGCTGGGCCTGGGCCCCAAAAACCGCCCCTACAGCAAGGATATGAAAATCTTTATGTTTTTTGGTTTGTTTGTTTTTTCCTCTTCACATGTATAATAGTAAATTAATAACAAATAGTCTAACTATTTGAATTGATTCATTCTCTCTAAAAAGTTGACATTTATTTGTTTTTATTTTTTTAAATGTGAAATATATGGGCCAACCTAACCCGAAACCCAATTGATCCGACCCGTTTTTAACCTGTTTAAAATGACTTGTTTTTGGCCTAGAACTTGAATGACTTGACTTGACCGTTTAAAAAAAAATAATAAATAAATAAACCTCAAGCTTTGACATGAACATGAAGTTGGTTAATTACCGGTGACAATTTCGTCTGTGGTGTTAATTTTCTTGGATGAATAGAGATACATGAAAACATAAGAATATAATTTTTTACAGGGATGGCAAAAATTTCTTACCTAACTTGTCTTGTCCCACTATGCTCTGTACGAGTTTTCCCCTCCTTGGAGAGGTGACAGGTGGACGGGTTTTGCTTGTCCTGTCCTACTCCAAATGTTTGTATATATGTTTTTATTTAATTTAATATTTTGTACATATTTTATACTTTTTTTTACATATTCATTTACCATCACCAAAAATGCTTGATTACTATCTCTTTTAACAGTTTCACGAGAAACAGGATCTTCTCCACCTCATTTGAATAGAGTGAGTTTATTTCACAGTTAACATTTTATTTACTAGATCTATCAATATAAAAAGTTGCATGTCATTTTAAATTTTGACATGACACTATATACACCTTTAGATTTGACACAATTTAATTTAACCCATGAAATTTATCCATTTCAAAAGGAATCATTTTCCCTCTTACGAGTTACTAAGTACTTCTTATTCTCTTTCATCTCTATCTCATTAATATTGAAACTACCACATTAGGGATGACAACATACCTCCAAGTGGCAGACTAGGGTTTTGGTTTAAGGGGGCAAGGTTAAAATAAAATACTGAAGCCAAAATTAATTCCAAAAATATTTATGAATATAAGAAAAAAAAATCTTAATTTATAATATCCTATGTATGCCTTGACTTTTTAGAGAGGCTGTATGATATTTTTTAATTTTAAATTAATTTAAAAGTATCAATGTTTATTCATTCTATCATAGATTTCGGGAGTGTTTGGTACATGTTTTCAAATAACAATTTCCAGTTTTTAAGTGCATGTGCTAAACACCCCCTGCATTTCTAACTATTAAAAGGTGAGTTCTTTCTAAAATATATATTAAAAGGTGAGTTGATTGCAAATAACCTTAACAAGTATATAGCACTATAAAAGATTCTTTTATAAAAACGACATATAAAATCCGGCACATTGGTTAGGGAATATTGTGAAAATATACCATCTTATAATTTGAAGGCTACATATAAGATTTTTTTTTCCCTTCCCTATATTATTAAGAGAGTTAGAAGTTTTTTTTTTTTTTTTTTTTTTTCAAAAAAGTTTTGAAATATTTTTAAAAAATTGAAATATAATATTTTTAAGAGAACCTTAGGAATCCTCTTTGTCTTTGCCTCCAACTGTCCCACCATGCTAGGTTGCTACCACTCAAAAATGGAGACATGATGGGGATAAGACACTCTTTGTTCGATCCCATCCCGTCTTGTTGCAAACCCTATTTTTAACGTTTTCTCAAAACAAATTGTCTTATGAAATAACTTTTAACTAAGCGCAAATTACAACTTACCCACATGTGGTTTGACTGAAATTTAAGTTGCCTACCTGAAATTTGAAATTTGACACTTTACCCACTTGAGTTTTGACTGAAATTTAAATTATCTACCTGTAGTTTGAAATCTCATGGCGCAAGTGTTCTGCTGGACTCTTTTTGATTTTATTTGATCTTGTATTTTTATGTTTTTTGTATTTTTGGAGGAGATGGACATAAAAATAGAGCAAAATTACATATTTAGCCATATTTTTAATAAATATAAGTTATGAAACTTTCGTTGAGCTAACATCAGGTGGGTAAAATGTTAAAATTTAAATCACAAGTAGGCAACTTAAATTTCAACCAGACCATAGATGAGTAAGTTGTAATTTACGTGTTAACTAATAATTACCCTATGGGTATAATGATATTTACAACAATTTGGAGTAGAAGTCGTGGATCTAAATTGGATTAAAGGGAAAAAAAACTGGGTTGTTCTATCAATGCAAACGAATTAATTTATTTATTCTTTATTATTAAACTTATCATTAATTGAAGTATAGACTATTGAAAGCTTTAACATGTTCCAAAAATCTAACGTCTATTTTTTTAATGTATTTTCAAAATAATTCAATTTTCTTAATTTATTTAAAAAATACAATAAATGTTAACAAAATTCATTATAAAAAATAGAGTAAAAACTATGTATATGAATAGGTCAATAGCTTCTATATTTGTCTAACTAGAATAGAAAAAATTGCATACTATATCAAATGATATCTTCACAATGTTTTTCAAGAGTTGCCAAAATTTTCAAAACGAACATTAGTAGTATTAAGCTTAGGTACAATGTATCCAAAAAAAAAAAAGCTTAGGTACAAACGATTCATATGTATTAAAATGTTATTATTATTATTTTTTTTTGGGGAGAGAATTGTTATTATTCTTGAATGCATTCGTGAACATTCAAGGGCTTTCAAATGAGTTTTGTCTTTTTTTACTTGTAAACTAAAGAATATTTTTAGATTTTAATTTGATAATTAATCGCTTTCATTTCTTAAAAAAAAATTATAATTTTGATGATTCATGATTTTTAACCACACAATTATATTTTATTTTTCAAAATTTTTATAAATAACCTTACAATATTTACTTTATTAAAAAAAAAAAAAAGCTGGATTACTTTGATATATATCATATATAAACATAAAAAACTACTATAATGTTTATTGCTTTCAGCTTCTGGTGTAAATTATATATCTATTTAAATTTTTTAAACTTTTCTTATCTCGTGCCTCTCTATCTTCTTGATTACATCCAGGTCATTTTGATGAATTGTTTCTAACAATTAATATTTCTTTTAAAGTAACTTTCATACATTATCTTAAAATTTTTTTATACCCTTCAACTTCTCTAGAAATAAAAAATTATATTATAAATCAAATAATTTTCTTAAATTTGAAAGGAAACTCTCAACTAATAATATGAAGTCCAACCTATTAAATTTGTTGACTTCTTCATCAATGTCTTCTTTCATTGTTGTAGAGATGCATTTATTTTTCTACTCGTAGATCCATGTGGAATAAACAAGGGTCGCCTCGAATGAATGATCAAGCAAGTAATGGTGTTTAGAAACTTTTAAAATCCCGTTGAAACTTATAAATCATCATTAAGAGGTCACCACTATATATATATATATATATATATTTTTTTTTTTTTTCTTTTGAGAAGGTCACCACTAGAATTGGAGTTCTATTTTGCGTTCAAACTTGGGGGGTGCACTTGCAAAAATGAAAGAAAATTTCCCTTCCCACCAAGAAAAGTACAAAGTTTTACCAAATGGCTCCATTTCTAAATATTCTAAAATTTTAACATTAAATGGTAAAAGTAAATCATGAAATTAAAAAAAAAAATTGTTTTGATCATTTATTATTATTATTATTATTATCAATTATAAGAATACGTTCTGCCACAATAAACAAATATATATAATCTTAAAAGGGCTAAAATGAAGATATATCCCTTTCGTCCAAAAGTTCCAGAAAAATGCCCCATTTCTGAAACTATATAATGGCCTCTGTTTTAAAACTCGATTTGTTTAAAATTGAGTTTCAGTAAGGAACTCGAGTTCCATACAAATATAATTCGATAAATATTTATTATGTGTGTTTTACTTTCAAATACAAGGCTCTTACATATTGATAGGGAGCATTTTAACATGACTTGTCTGAAACCCATCATTAAGCACTATAAGCACTATAATCCATTTTAATTAAGCAATTGAAGCACTATAAGCACTCTTGAGTCATCCATCTAGACTACTTGTACACCTTAAAACTCATTCGTCACCTACATGGATGGACAAGTAAAAACATTTAGTCCCTTAAAAGAAAATTCATACTCTATGTCTATTTACCATGGGCTTGTTTGATAATGTTGTTTAAACAACACAACACGTATTTTCACAATATTTTTTTTACCCACACGTATTTTTACAATACTTAAATAACGTTACTAAAACAACATTACCAAACGGGCCTGTAAAAAGTAAAAATCTGCTTCACATTACACTAAAGGGTCCTCCTATAATCCATCATCCACTAAATATGGGGACATTGAATTCAATGATCTCAGTGCTACTAACCCATTATCCCCATTACACCGATATCTATATTCCAACGAACATGGTCATTTTAGAGTCTAGACTCCTATATAAATACCAAGGTATCACAATTTCAAGGTATGTGAAAACAAAATTACCTAACTTTTACGCTTTTAGGGTTCTTGGAAATTATTGTGAGTTTCTAATTTAACTTTCGAAGGGTTTGGGTCTTTAGTCAGCACCACACTGTGCACTCTGTAGGTATCTCACTCTTTTGGTTTTCTGATGTCGCAAGTTCGAATAATTGATTTACTAATGATTTTGTTCATAGTTACATATTTTTGAATTCTTCAAAGGTTCCCCCCCCCCCCCCCCAAAATACATACATGTATTATTTGATAGGGTATAGCTTTTTTCTTTAAATTTTTTTATTAAGAATCTGATAGGATATAACTTGTTTTGTACTCTTGTCTATTGAGTAATACTGGAGATATACATTACCTTTTTAAAACATGCGTTACGTTTGTGTCACGTTTAAAACACAGAGCATTAAACGCGATCTAATCCTTATCGAATATACTTCGCATCTTTTACTTAAAATGCACCAAAATATCCAACTCCAAGAGAATGAGATGCTTCTTTAATTACATACTTTTTTTTTTTTTTTTTCATTTTTGTAACCATGAAAATTTCTTTTTGAAAAAAAAAAAAATGCTGGGTTAAAGATTTTGGAAAGCAAAAAAGGCGGGATAAGGAGGGAAAACGAATGTAGATAATCACAAAAAGAACCCCACATCGCCCAAAATAAACATTTTTTTTAATAAAAAAATAAAAAATAAAAAACAGTATATAAAAAAAAAGGTAGAAAAAGAAAAACCTTGCAGCCTGAAAGGTAACATTGTCATTTGGTTGGCGTGGGGTTGTGGCTTTGGGTTTTGAGAGTTGAGAACTCCGTAAGTAAAAAAACTCACACAAACAAAACCAAATCCTTTGCAAAAACCCAAATACCAATCCATTCATAAAAAACACGCATAAAACTTTTTGACAGTTCTTCTTTTTCCTAGTACCTTGTCTTAAATTGTATGTTTATGTTTGGTTATTTTGTTGCTTACAAAAGAAAATGAAAGGAGGAGGGAAGAAGAGGAACAATGGAGGAGTTGTAGGGTCTGAGCCAGCATTGGCTTCTCCAAATGATGCTGTTGTTGCTGCCAATGGTGGTGAGTCATTGGTGGCAGATTTGGGTGAAAAGGATCAGACCCAGAAAGCAAAAGAGGTTGGAGAACAAGAAAAAATACAACAACTGCAACAACAGCAACAACTTGAGCCTGAGGCTGAGGCTAAGGCTACTGAAGAGGGTGCAGCAGCAGAAGAACAAGAGGATGAACAAGATGATGAAGAAGAAGAAGATGGAGATGATGATGAAGATGAGGCTGCAACTGAGCGTCCAAAGCTCGACGAGGGCTTCTATGAAATCGAGGCCATTCGCCGCAAAAGGGTTCGGAAGGTAACAAAAACAAAAGGGTTTTGAGAAATATGTCAGATAAACCCAAATGCCTGTTAAAAATGTTAACTTTTTGAACTTTGTTTTGTGGTTATGTTGTTTTGATTGGTTTTTGGAGTTAATATAAATGATGGGTGTTTGTGTATTTCTTTTTTGTTTGTTTTGTTCGTGCTGGTGGATACTGAAATGTTGGGGGGGAAAATAGGGTCAGCTTCAGTATCTAATCAAATGGTGAGTCTCCCTCTAACCCCTTTTTATGATTGATTCTTACCTTGTGTTATTTTGTATGTTCGTTGGATGAAAAATCAAATAATTGTTGATTATGGATTATGGGAAAGTGTTGTTGTGTTTTTTTGTTGTTGTATGTTGAAGGCGTGGATGGCCGGAGGCGGCAAACACCTGGGAGCCTTTAGAGAATCTCCAGTCGTGCTCTGATGTAATTGATGCATTTGAAGATAGGTACTTTCTTCTCTTTTGTTTCCATGATTTATGCGAATTATCATTTGGTTACCGAGAAAATGAGAGCTGAAAGGAAAGCATTTGCAAACGTTTTTTGCCGGTTAATTCACCAAAGTAAAGTGCTTATTTTGTTTACTTCTAGGCTGTTGTTTGGTTGAGCTTTTTTATTTATTTGGTGAGTTACACACGTCTAGTAGATTTTAAACCCTGAACCCACCATCATTGGCAGTGAAGTTTATATACAAGAAGAAAGTTCCATTTGAATCAGTGCTCATTGGTCAGTTGTATAGCTAAGCTTAGCAGGGTATATTTATTTACTTAACTAACAAACAGCGGGGAATCCGAAGCTTTAAATCTGTTTTGCTTTCTTTTTCCTCACTTTTCTTATCAATTGAAGGATGTCAGGTACAGTATCTATTGAACTTTTTATATTTATGAATGTATAATTTTTTTCTTCTGCTTTTGAAGCTTGCGATCAGGAAAGCATCGGAAACGCAAGCGTAAGCATGGGACCCCGCATACTCAACCCAAGAAGAAGCAGCAGCGTTCCACCTTTCCTGCTGATGTGACAGGTGTAGAAATAAACGTTGTTAATGAAACTGTGAAATCTATCCGTCCCAACAAATCAATCCTAACTGATCTTTCTGCCTTCCCTCAATCTATGTATGAAGGAGATCGTAATGGGGATATCAAAGAAATTACCAAGCAAACTGGTGTTGAGAATGGTTGTGGGAATGTTTCTCAACAAAATGATAACAGCAAAGATGGAAATGAATATGATCCAAAGCTTAGTGAGCTTAAAACAATAATGTCTACCAATGAGGTCAACATGGATAAGCTTGCAATACATTTTGAAGAAGCCAAAGCTTCAGAGGGTGATGCGCCTGCGGATGGGGGCCTCAAGACTGACTGTATAGAACCAGCTCAGAGCAATCGCCGCATAGGAGCTAAGAGAAGGAAGTCTAGTTCTGTGAAGAGGTTTAAACAAGACTCTGGCTCACGTGAACCAGTTTCACAAAATGCAACAACCAGAAGCGGTGGCTCTTTCGGTAGAGTTCAACAACCATTTACTGGTAATCCTGGTTTCAGAGGGGAGAATTCAATTTGCAGGAATGGGACTGATAATTGCAAAGATGCATCTAATATCACCAGGATTATCAAGCCAATTGGCTATTCAGCTTCTGTGTCAAACAACATCCAGGATGTGTCGGTAACCTTTACAGCCATGAGGTTTGTAATCCAACTTCAATTTTAAATTCGCTGGACTGTTAAAAATAATTGTATGTCATTTCTTTTTCTTTCTGCTCTTGCTAATGGGTAAAAATTGCGCCCCCCCTCCCCCCCATCTGCAACGTATGCCATAAAAACTTATGGGTCTACAACAGGGTTCTGCATAGTCTGTGTGGTTTTTATTTTTATTTTTTTATTTTTTAAATTTAATTTTTAATTATTATTTTTGACTACTTTAGTGATTGATTGAGCTTATCTTTAAATCCCCTTCTTTTATCTAATAGTAAATGTCAAGCGGACAACTTGTAGTGGATTTAGGTGTAGTCATGGATTACTTTACACATTGCATCAAATCTTGTAGAATTAGATGTAGATCTATCTTCTTCTATATATGGATGGCTTATCAATGGCATACCTTGAAGTTTTTACTTTCTAGTTGCTCAAATACCTTGGACAACACAAATGCAGTGTCCAAAAATGTCAATTAATCAGGGACATGTTAATAATCATTTTCTTTTTCAATTTTTTGATATTATTTGAAATATTGTGTTCTCATCATAGGATTTATAATATGCTAGTGACAACTTGAATCAGAACTGTTTCTATAAGGTTTTTGATGCAGTACATTTTGATGCTTGCTAGATTTTTAATCTGGAGTTAGGTGAGTTGGAAAAATAAAAACTCCCTTTTGATGCTTGTTAGAATTTTTGTTGGAACCATGTTGGGCAAGGAAAAAAAACTACTTTGTTGGGTTGATTAGAAAGAAAAAAAAAACTGCAAAGATTTACTATGTGGGATGCTTTGTGGCCAAGTATAATCAGGATTAGAGAAGAGTTTCAAGTCAAAGGCCTCTGCAGGGAACAAACTTAGTCGAAAAAAGTAGAAGTATAGACTTGAAATTAAACTTTTCTTAGGCAAGAGTTTGGACACAATGGTTATGTATCTTAAAATTTAAAGATACAGGGAATGATGGTTAGAACCACGGACCAACACAGGGAACAAACTTATGCAAACTGGATATTGAGGAAGTTTATGACCGTGTTAAGTGGGCAACATTGTAGTCAAAGGTGAGATGGGCGCTTGCCTAGGTGCCTGGGCAAGGTGAGGCTCCACTAAGGTGCCTTTTTAGTGAGGTGCTCACCTTTAGAGCCTAGGCTTGTAAGGCGATGCCTTAAGCCATGAAAAAGGCGCTAATGCGAGAGCTTATTTTACTTTAATAATAATTTTAATTTTTTTTAATAGAAGGTTGTTGTAATTGTAAAACCTATTATTAGATTATTAATTTAAAAAGACATGTTATAAAACCTATTGTTAGTCAAATTAATTTACAAAAGTCTGTTGTAAAACTTATTGTTAGATTAATTATTATTATTTTTTGATAAGTATTATTGTTAGATTAATTAATTTTATATTGAAGCTTGTTGTAAAACCTTTTTTGTTTTTTTTGGCGAGAAATAATGACAATATGTTGCTAATTCTGCTGTTTAAACCCTTTCCCTCCCTAGATCCCCAAGCACTTTGTGCATGGGGAGGTGCCAATTCAGCTATTGTTAGAATAACTAATGGAGCATAAACCATGTTAAACCTATTTGAAATAATTTGATAGACCTAATTTCTTCATGCAACACATTGAAAAACACTTCATTATAATATTTCAATACACTGGGTACATATGATTTAAATTCTTTATGTATAATAAATATATTAAGAATTTGGTGCCTTGCTTTACTTGGGCTAGCGCCTTTTTGTTGCCTCGCTTTACTCGGGCTAGTACCTTTTTGTTGCCTCACACCTCGGGTGATACAAGGCCTTGGCGCCTTAAAGTCGCCTTTCGCCTTTGACTACGTTGGTGGGCAACTTTAATTTATCTTATGGAAATGATGGGGTTTGGTGAAAGATGGAGATGTTGGATTTGTACTTGCATTTCTACTGTTTGCTTAGTTTTAGTAAATGGTTGCCATTTTAGTTTCTTTAGTAGTTTGAGGGGTCTAGGATAGGGTAAATTGTTCTCCCAAACAAAGTGGAGAGATATAGAGAAACTTTTTGTGCGGTGATTTGGGAGATGAGTTCAAATACCATTTGGTGGGTTGGGATACAGTTTGCACTTCCAATGCTAATGGTGGATTAGGTGTAAGGAGATAGGGACCTTTAATCAAGTGCTATTGGGGAATTCTTCTAAAAAAAAGTTCCATTGGGGAAATGGTATGGTGGTTTGGGATGGAAGATACACATTTATGGAGGCATATAATTGCTATTATGGGGAGGAATGGGGTGGATGAAATTTAAAATTGTGGCGTATGGAAAACTATTAGGGCGTGGTGGGAAAGACTTCTACATTATGTACACTTTGATGTAGGAGATGGCCGTTGAGTATGATTTTGGTTAGATAGCTGGTGTGGGGATCATGCTTTGAAGGTGTTGTTTCCTTCCTACAGCCAAGTTGGAATGCAAGATGCCAAAGAGATTTTCATGATTAGGAGTTGCATAACCACTGAAGATGGTCCTTTGGAATCTTGGATCATTGGCATGCATGGAGGGCTCACGGAGAGTATATGACTCAACAGTGGATTTCAAATAAGATACCCTATAGACAGTTATTGAGTGGTGCAGGCATAATTTGATCCTGTCTTAAAAAAAAGGAGGGGACATGTTTTGGGCATTTTGTGGTGCATATGAGTAGTCAAGGTTTCTGTGCTGTGGGAAACTACAGGAAAGGAATATTGTTGAGGGAAGTTGAAATTTTTTGATGATCAGGAATGTTGTAACCTTAGTGCACACAGCAATGATGGTAGACAATGTGCATGCTTATAAAAGTTGATTGATGGTGGGAAGAAAACTAAAATGATTGACGGCGTATGGTTTACTACATTGCTTCAGTCAAATGCAGGCTCAGGTTACATACAGCAGTTGACAAGTATATTAAGGTTGAAGTTTCAGATATTAAGCCGAAGAAATGGTCATAAGTTTCTAATTTTAGTCTTACAATATATTTATGGGGAACTTCTCTTGTGAGAATGAAAAATGTTATCTCATTAAATTGGGACTTTGGTGTCCTTGTTTCCAGGAGCCATGGCTGTGGAATCTTTTCATGCCTAAGTTGAGAGCAGGATATCAATAAGGTATCCCCTTCATTTAAAGATCAGCAACTAATGTCTTGTGTCTTTGAAGAAAGATTGAGACCCCTTGTTTAGACTCTGAATGCCATCCCCTAGAGCTGCTCCAGCCTAAGAATTGCTCCATGTGCACTTATGCATCTCTTCTCTAGATGGGGCTGAATGGGTCAGACGTCAGAGAAAATGTAGGACAAATTGAGGGAATTTCTGTCTTTTTGTGGTGGGTTTAGGGTTAGGAAAGAAGAAGAATTAGAGAGAAATTAGTGCTGTATAACAGTACCAGTGAACAATAACTTCAGAAAGTGAAGACGAGGAAAAGAAAAAGAACAGAGGAGAAAGAGCCAACAAAGGCCAAGGTGCCTATTGTTCAAACCCAATAATTTTATTAATCAACACTCTCCTTTGAATACATTGAGCACCATATATATGGAGACTCCTTCTTGTACTAGTAGTAACAGAACTCCTAGTAGCATTAGGACTACTAGTTTGACTAGTGAAATAAAACCTAATAAATATTAACTTGGATCTGTAGAAAATAAACTTAAGGTACTTAGGATCCCCTAGAAGATTCTAAGACTCAATCAAATTACCAAAATACCCCTAATTCACAAGAATCGCAGAAATTACAGATTTGCCCCTGAATATAAAATTGACCATAACTAATAAAATGAAAACCTAAATAAAAGGTTTTTTTAATCCTAAAAGACTCTGACCATTAAATCACACGATTTTCACTTAATTGGACTTCACATGTGGACCCCATAAAATTATTCTTGAATAGGTGAATTTGCAAAACAAGAGCAAATTGTTCTTTCATGGTTGCATCAGAAAAACTAAGGGCATGTTTAATACACTCATAATGATTACTTAGGAATAGGAATAAGTATTGCAAGGAATATAAGAAGTTGTAACCCCCATTGTAGTAGTTTTTTCTTTCAATGAAGTATTTTACTGATCAAAAAAAAAAAAAAAAGAATTTGTAATGGAATTACTATTCCTATGCATATGTTTTGGTGGTAAACATGAATAGAACCTTGAATCTGTAATTCACAATATGGTATAACATGATTTGATGATATAATGGAGTTATATTCCAATCAAATGTCCTAAAATACCCTTATATATTATATTTATACTCATTGTGGGTCTTGTTTATTGTGTATACTTTAATTAATATCGTTGACCTTTGTTCAAAATTCCTGTCTCCATAACTGCTAAAAATAAAAACTGACAGCTTCTCCCCTTGATATTAAATTCTAATGAACGATAAATTTACATGCTTGAATAAAATGATGAAATATAAAAAAGCTCAACTTTTTTTTTTTCTTTCTTTTCTTCTTTCTTTAAAGAAATAATACTTGTTTCATAAGTTAATACATAGCTATTTTTGAATTCTGTTGCTGTCTCCATCTTTGTGCTTCTTTCTCTCAAGCATGATTATATGTTTAGTGCATGAATTAATGCTGCTGTCAGATCAAACATTGCTTTTATGGCTTGCATAATCAGTTTGGGCATGTCATGCATATATAGGCTAGAATCTGATATTCCTGCTAGATCTTCATTGCTCTACTATTGAGAAGGGAAGCGGGAATTGTGCAAGTTGGTTAACAATTTGTTTATGTTATTGCACACGAATCAATTGATTGAATGAGTCCATTAGTGGTAATTTAATATTGACTTATTTCCAACGTATATTCCAGATGTACTCTTGAGATTTTAGAGTTTGTTTAACCTGTAATTTACTCTCTCTCTCTCTCTCTCTCTCTCTCATGCACCCCCACACAATCAATTTGAGACTAGGAAATGATCAATTCGAGTCCAGGTGGGATTTTCCTGATTAAAGGTTCTGGAATAGGTCATCAAACCTAATTAATTGCAGCCAGGTGGAATAAAGATGCATTTGATGCTTGATGTAAGCATTGAGTAATTCATTACACATGCATATGCTCAGGGTAATGGGTTCTGGATATACTTTTCAAATTTCTCCTACCATTTTGTCGAGACTAGGAAATGATCAATTTGAGACCAGGAGGAATTTTCCTGATTATTTGACCAGATAAAATTTCCACCCCCAAAGGAAGGTCAATTAGATATGTCTCATCTATGAATTCTAAAAATTCATCCATTTCTGGAGTAGGTCTTTCTACTCCTGTCCTTTCACTAGGAAGATGAGCAAACAACATTTATTCCCTAGCAATGCAACACAGAGCATTCTATCACCTATGACCTATGACCTATGCCCCTTAGCTCCTTGATTTAGCCATGGAAGATTAATTTGTTAATACTTTGCAAATTTGCGTATTCATGACATTTGAAGGGGCCCATGTATGAAGTCCAATTAAAGTAATAGCCGTGTGGTTTTGAAGGTCTAGTTATGTGTGTTCCAGGGTCAAAACAACTTTTTATCTGGCTTTATATTTAGCAAGTTTTGGTCAATTTTGCATTCATAGGCTAAACTGTAATTTCTACAATTTCTTCGAATTAAGGGTCTTTTGGCTTTAGTTGAATCTAGAATCTTCTAGGAGTTTTAAGCATTTTAGGTTTTATTTTCTTTGTCCTGGTTAGTCTTTTATTAGGTTTTTAGTTCACTGATCAAACTAAAGAGTCCTAATGCTAGTACAAGAAAGAGTCCTTATATATATAGATGGAATTTTTTCTTTTTGATAAAATATATAGATGGAATTTATTAATAAAAATATTGAGTGTTTTGAGCATTTAGGCATATTGGCCTTTGTGTGTTCTTTTCTTCCATTCGTTCTTACGATACTGTTCGCATCCCCTGAAAGCGATAAAGTTCCTACCTTTTCTTTCTTCTCTACAACCCCAAATCAATTTATTTCTTTTTATCTATCAAAATCCCCAAAACCTCACATGCTTCCTTTTATTGAATAGCCATCAAATAACTCACCAAACCACCTTTTAATTTGTAAAGCAACACCCTAACCCTTTCTCCAACAATTATAAACTCTAGTTCCACAAAGCTTCATAAATTCTTAACCCACCACAAGCACAAAGGACAAATTCTGCCACCCCCATAAATAGACCTCATCCTATTATGATTCGGCCCATAAAACCCTTGTGAACACCTATTGAAAGCCATCTTCAACATAGCAAAACAAGATTGAAATGGTGAAGGTACCTGACCAGCTATCACTTTTTTCAACCACTCTTTCATCCTACATCAACAGTAGCCCTCTGAATGCCTACCACTCAGAGCTTCCCATTCCACAAAAGGATCACCCCACAAGCTTCTAATGACCCAATCAATCAAATCTACAATCTTTGTTTTGTGGAGGCACATAATATCATCCCTCTACTCTCTAAAGACAATGCCTGATAACTTCCCTCTTCATTGGTTCATTTAGGCAAATGATATTCCAATAGATTAACTTCATTAATGATCAGTAGGGCCACAGATTTCCTTCAATATGCTCTTCTATTAATCCTGAACCTCCCAGCATCATAACTGATTGAAGTTTCTAGATTTCTAGAAAAAAAACCCCACCCTACAGTCCCAAAGCGCCTCACCATCACTCACGCTCTAAAGGAATTTACTAACAGATGAAGTCTTGATTGCATTGGCTCTTGCTGGTTCCCGGTTTCCCGAGCACTCCGATCTACTATTGATTTTTAAGAAAAGGTTCAATGCTTCGATTTCAAAGCCCTCAATTTGAACAACCTTGTTTACACCTTGAATTGGATTGCACACCTATTTTTAGATGTCCAGATTGCCAGGGTCTCCCATGCCATCAAAGTGATTTTCCGCACCTACTCTTGGGTCTAATTTAGTAAGTGGCTCTAAATTCAGGGGGCTACTGGGGCTTGTATTCTCGTAGTCTCCCCCAACCAATGAGTCTGTCGCAGGCAACAGTGCTAACTGTTTATCCTCGGCCTCCTCTTCAGATAAAAATGGGCTGCATCTTTGAAAAGAAAAACCTTTGGATATTTAGATTATTAGTTGTAAAGAAAATTTCTTATCAAAAAAAATTTATTAAAAGATTAAAACTGGGAGAATGAAACAGGTTTTGTGATTGATGCTTAATAATATGGACCATTATATTGTTTACCGATATATGCTCAAAAGGGTTCTCTTTGTAGGTCACTAGACTTCTCAGTTGAATTTTTCTTCACTAGGACAATTGGTTTGGCTCAAATTTAAGGCTGGTTGAAGCTGGTTATTCATTTGAACTTTGCAAAATCACAGCGACTGTAATATGCTGGATTTTGGTTTTGGTAGAATTAATATATAGTCTTGGTGAATTCTGATCATGTAGCATGCCTCTGAAGCTTTGTATTTTCTTCTCTTAATAAAGAAATCTAGAAGTATTTAAGCTCCTTTGTTGAACTCAAATTGGTTTGTTCGTATGGATTCATGTTTCTCTGTAACATTTCTTCATCGCCTGATTATTATGTGGTTGCTTTGATAAAGGTCTGATGGAACAGAAGTGATGGTAGATAACAAGTTTCTCAAGGCTAACAATCCACTTCTGGTAACTCTCATTCCATGTTGTGATTATATTCTTCCTTATCAACATTGCATTTAATTAATGAATGTCATTACTAGTCTTCCGTCACTATTGCTCTTATGTATACTATTTTCTCTTTCCAGTTGATCAACTTTTATGAGCAACATCTGCGGTACAGTCCTACATCATCCTTGGACAGAGGTATAGATGGAGAGTGAGTTTAACCAGATTGCAGCACCTTTGCAGTTAGCTGTATACAGTGATGTACTTTTGTAGTTGCAGGAGATAGTGCAGGATAACAAATGCAGTCTTTGGTAATAATAGTGTAAAACTTAGTTATATACTAGCAGCCTCTCTGTATCTCTTTTTGATTACATGTGTATGATCTGGATAGTTAACATGAAGATGATTAGATAATCAAGTTTACTTTTGACATTCTGTATTTTGTGATTAAAAATACACATCGATGAGAGAGGTTGCCAGGGGTCGTCTAAGTGGTGGTGCAGGTTGCAGTTGGGTTGGGGGTGAGGGAGAGAGAGGGGTTGGGTTGTGAGGCAAAATCTTATGATCAAACTGAATATTTTCAGGTTGACACCAAACACCTAAAATTGGAGAAAATTTTTAGTTTGAAACAAACACAACCTAAGTCATTTCTATTTGGTGACTCTGCTTCTGCTTCTGCTTCTGCTCTGTTCTATCTCTATTCCTTGTATATATGTTATTTGTTAATGTGTAAATGGTATTTGTGTGCATGTATGTATGGAATTGCTAACAAAAATTTGTAAGAAATGAAGTTAAGTACTCAGAATTAAAGAAAAAGGTGTTCTACGACAGACTTAACTACCATGCTGTCAAGGTGTTCCTTCTCTCTATGGATCAGGAAAAAAGAAAAAGAAAAATTAGAAACAAATTTTGCAATAATTATGTAGTCAATTGAGTGTTGGAGAAAAATTGGTGGATATTTGGGAAAGTTTTGTTTATTACTCAACTATCTCATTAGGTTCTAACAATAGTGGGGCTAGAGCGACGTTAACAAGACGCTTTGCCTTTAAATTCTCTGAATATAATATGATATATGCTTTTTCCTTACAGTGTGAGGGGATTTGACCTTGAAATCTGAACTCTACTGAAGAGGATAGATGTTAATTGGTCATATGGGTGTCACTTGATCATACTTAATGTTGAATTAATCTTTGAATACTATCAGTATTAGAGATACAAGCTTTCTAAGAGTTTATTTATTTATTCTGATAACTTGATAGTTGGGTGGGTAAAGATTTGAACTTTAGATGTTTTTATTCGAAACACCTCACAGGAGGCGTTAATTAAATTACAAAACTTTTGCCAGAGAATCAAACTTCTTGAAAGCATTTAAAAATAGTTTTCCTTTTCCATCCGACTATTATGCTTGTCATCTAGTAAATATACAGTTATGAGGAAAACAAATTCTTCTAAAGACGTGTCAATTGAATTATAAAACTCTTACAAGAAAATCAAACTTTTTGAAAACATTTAAACCTTTTTCATTGGACCTTTATTCTTGTCTAGTAAATTCAAAGTTAAGGGGAAAACAAATTCTTCTAAGCAAATGGTTCCCAACATTCCTTTCTTCATCGAAAATAACTTAAAGTAAATTAAAAGTTATAAGGTAAAAAGGAAAAAATAATCATCTAATCCTAACATTCCTTTCTTCATGGAAAGTAACTCTATCTTATATAGGGTTTCCATTGTTTCAATGTATAATATTTTCCTCATAGATGTGTTTGATAACATGTATATTTAGGAAACCTGATTTATTTATTTATTTTTATTTATTGTTTAGTGGGAACCTTCAAAATTTTCTAATGTTTGGTTGTGAAAATTTCAATGTCTTTATCTCGAGTGAAAATTTCAACACAATCAACACAAACACACCTAATTTTTTATGAGGTAATTTCCGTCTCAATTCATCTTAGACAAAATAAGCCTGTTCCGGTTGGCCTCTAAGCTAAGCCCTAAGCAATTATTATACAATATAAATACTTATTTGTGGAGAAAATTATAGATATTGATGTAGAGACGTTGGCATAGCTCAACTAATCATACACTAACCAAATAAAAGAATCAAGATTTTGTCTAGAAGTCATCTCCACCTGCAACTACCCAAATTCTTTTTGTATCTTATCCATGGAATTACATCATGTCACACTTTTTTAACCCTCAAGATGGTTGTGCATGCGCACCTACTAGAAAAATCATAGAGCTAGTTAGAGAGCAATGGGGGAGAAAGGGCCATCTCCATTGGTACCTTGTCTTGTGGTTGCAGCCTTAGGATGGTTCATCTGTGGACCAACCATAGCAGACCTTCTGGAAAGTCTGGTTTCTGTATTGAGGATTGGAGAAGAAATAGAAGGCAGGGTGGCCTTCTCTGTTTTGATGCTGATGCTTCTTTTTCTTTTAGTGTTTGTATACTTGCTCTCCTCATATTTTCCCACTCTTGGTATGTCATCTTTTGCTAGTACTCAACAAGCCAGTGGCTCTGATTCTGATGGCATTGGGTTTGGGTTTGGAACATTACTTTTGTTTGTGCTTTTCTGTATTTTGTATAATCTGTTCTGAGCTCTTACGATGCTTGTATTGCCCATCTGTACAAAGAAAGAAAAAGAAAAAGGCTATGCAATTACACAGGTTGTGTGGACCATTAACTGCATGCTTCCCAATTTTTGCATTTTTCTGTTACTTCTTGAAGTTGATGGCATGCTATATCAGATATCCCAAGTGTGCATGCGTGCACCGGTCACTGGTGAGAGTGCAATGATTATTTTTCACTAATATTTATTTCACAAAAGCTCAAAAAAATATAAATAATCATTTTATTGTATTGCATAGTGGGCATTAAATCACCAAAAAAAAAAAAAAAAAGTTTCCATTTCATAATAAAGATTTATTGGTAAATTGCATTGACCTCGACTAAGGTTTTTTTTTATTATACTCATATCTCCTCTAGTTTGAAATAAGACAGTCACATCTCTTAAAATACAAACCATTTACATTAAATTCCCTCAGATGATTGAAAAAATGCTTTAAAAAAATCTTGAATTAACTATCCCACACTCTATTTAAGCTGTCATCCACAACCCATAGGTAATTAGGGATTTTTTTTTTTTGTTTTTGTTTTTGTTTTTTTTTTTCAGCCATCCAAGAGAGGTTAGTGTAAATATAAGGGAGTAAGTGTATTATTTCAAATTAGAGGGGAGAGGAGGTAAGTGTGATAGCAAAAAATCTTAGAGGAGGCTAGTGCAATTTTCCCAAAGTTTTACCCATTCATGTTGCTATATCAAATCATTTAAAATTTCTTGTTTTTGCATATTTCAATCATCAGGCTTACCTATATGTATAACTTGACGTAGCTTGTGAGAGTTTTGAGGTCTAATAGTAATGGCAATTTGCAATTTAAGGGTTGTTATAGTATATTTCAAGAGTATACTCTCTTCCTCTGACATAGGGGTGGACCCCACTCAAGGAGTATGTAATAATTTTACGCAATTTAGAATAGTTTATTTTTGAACTTTAATATAATTCTTATTTCCTGTTTAAATTTCCTAAGATAGCTGAGCTTTAGCGAAAACAAGGAATACTGGAAAGTACAAATAAGCACTTATGGAGAAATGAAGCGAGGAATATAACTTCAATCCAGAAAGACCACAAATAAAAGCAAGTTGCAACACTGCAACAAGAGGGAAAGCTTACACATAATTAGCTTGATTATCTTTCTAAAAAAAAAAGAAAAAAAAGAAGCAAGATTAGGTACAAAGGATAATAAACTAATATTAAATGGCGGCAAAGTTTATCCAACTTTGAAAGTAACAATTATAATGAATAACTAAGAAACAGTTCCTAAATCAGTAAAATGGATGGCAAACTCAATACAAACCCATTTACCCACTCAAATTTAAATATTAATTGGATTAAATGGGTATTAACCCTATTAACATAGGTATTAATTGGTTTTTGACTAGGTACCCAATTTAGATTTAACTATCATTTACCCAAATCACTCAATTCTAAAATCCCCAAAACCACTAAAAAGACCAAAATATCCTTGGCACCACAAAAAAAAAAGAAAAAGAAAAAGAAAAAGAAAAATCAAAATACACCTCAAATGATCAAATATACCTAGAAACTTCTAAATGACTAAAATACTCCCAAAATTTCTAAAATGATAAAAAATACCTAAAAACCTCTAAAACAAACAAAATACCTATGAAACATTTAAAATGACCAAAATACACCTGAAAATCTCTAAAATGACCAAAAATACCCATTACATTTGAAATGACCAAAATACCTCCAAAATCTCTAAAATGACCAAAATACACCTGAAATATCTAGAATGACAAATAAAAATTCCCCAAAAATCTCTAAAATGAGCCAAGATACCTAGAAACCTCTAAAATGACCATAATACCCTCGAAACCTCTAAAATGACCAAAATACCCTTAAACCTTTAAAATGAGCAAAAATACTTAAAAATATCTAAAATGACCAAAATTCCCTCGAAAAGTCTAAAATGACCAAAAATATTTTGAAATCTCTAAAATACCAAAATACCCTCAAAACTTCCAAAACGACCAAAATACCCTAAAACCTAAAAAATCCTAAAACCTCTAAAACAACCAAAAATACCTTGAAACCTCCAAAAGGATAAAAAATACACTAAAACCTTCAAAATGACCAAAATAACCCCATACCTCTAAAATGACCAAAGTACCCCTGAAATATCTAAAACACAAAAATAACCTCGAAACCTTTAAAATGACCAAAATCATTTTTTTTATATGCATTGTTTTGAACCTTTTGAAACTGCACATTTTTTTTGAGGTTTGTGTCTATGGTTTAATTCCATTGAACTAATAAACCCCTATCAAGCTAACATACTCTCCTCTCCCCTTTGAACTAATGTTTTGGTTCATTGTGTTTGTGCATGAGAATGAGAATTTGAAGAATAAAGTGCTAATAGGTGACACCGTTCCTCTCATCATCTTTATTTTTATTTTTTATTTTAAATTTTTAAATATTTTTAAAATTATATATTTTTTATGTGCATATTTTCATGATAGATATGTAGTAAATATTATACTCACATGCTAGTTATACATATTTAATTTATTTTTCACGTGCTACTTACATATGTATTTCACATGTCTTGATTGTATATTCACTTTACAATAATACTCACATGATATGTTATATGTAAATAAAATACTCACACAATTTTTATATATATATTTATATATATTGTACAAAATATTTGAAAAAAATCAAATGCCAAGTATTTAATTTGTTTTCCCTAAAATGTTAACGTTTGAATTAAATTAAATTAAGGTATTATCTTTTGGATAGGCGGTGTAAGGAGGTGCCTAATATCTTCCCACCCGTTACCAAATTTCTAAGTCTAAGAATCTTTGGTTCGAATATGTTGGTTTGCCTTAATTAATTTAAAGACCCTTGAATTGGTTTTGAGTTAACTACTCGTAGACCCATGTGATGCATGAGAATATATAAATATTATGTAATGAGATGTAATATATTAAAAGCAACAATTACTTTAAGTATTTTTTTTAATCTTTACAAATATATAAGTCTATTATTTTTGGTGTGTTTCATTAATATTTTTTAAGGTGAGCCATATTCTTCTAACTTTTGTTATAGTCGGTTGTATTTGCCTAATATATAACTATACATTATAAGTTTCAAATTTACTATTCAAATTTCTCATCCCTTAACTCTTAGGAATAAGGAGAGTATCTTGATAATCAAAACTTATCACAAAACTTTAATGCTATCTTAAACCTAATTAAAATGAAACCATAAGAATAAAAGATAGACTTTATAATGATTTGCAACTCAAACAATTGGTAGGCATATTCGAATTTGTAGCCATGTAGATTTTATTTTTATATAAACTCAAATTCCTATTTCCAAAAAAAAAAAAAACTAAGTATTAACCCAAACCAAAATTCAACTAAAGCTATTAGAGGGATTAATTTGTGATGCGAAATTTAAAAAATGCAATACCAAAACACATATTAAAAAAAAAATCAACCTAATTAGAGTTATAAGAAAGAAAAAAAATCCACCGAGAGAGAGAGAGAGAGAGTACTTACAGTTTTTTTGTGAAAAAAAAAATATGGATTGAATAGAAGAAATGATATCAAATTTATACAAAATAAGATGGGGAGAAGAAAAATCAAAATAAAAGAAAAAGGAAAGGAGGAAAGAAGTTTAATGGTAAAGTAAAGAGTAATCGGGAGATAAAGAAGTAATGAGGAAGGAGAAAAGTTTGAGGAAGTGTAACAGTAGATGTGGACTAATAGAGATAAGATGAGGGATTTTTATTTTTTATTTTTTTTAAATAGGGAGAAGAAAAGTTCAAAAAGAGGTTGAAAATAAGTCAATAATGTGGCACAATGATAGAGATAAAAATTTATTGCATATATATATTATAAAAAGGATGGAAAAAAAATAATGACATAGCTGCTAATGTAGCTTAACAGAAGCATAGCAATAATAAATGCTACGCTACAACTTTTAGATATATAGGTGACCAATTACACCTTAAATTAATGGTTGGTGGCGATAAGAAAAGAGACTTACATACACCTCACCCTAGAAATACAATATTAAAACACTAAATATAAAATTTAATACAGACAATTTCAAACCAGCAATGCAATCTTCTTTATTTATTTATTTTGAATGAGCTAGATTTTATTCAACAAAAACAACATTACAAACCAGCTGCAAATTATACTGTCATCAAAACAAAACCAAACTAAGTAACTAACTACATTCAGCCAGATGTAGAACAAGAAGATAAAAAAAGCAGCACCTAACTCGAATAAAAAACTGAAGGAATTCTGCAATGGCTACACATAATCCTATTTTGGATAGAATTCCTTATATGCACAAGAATGACCTGTATCTGACGTCCTGCATAACAACTTGAACAATATCAGCATATAATCCTTTATAATTCCTTCAAAGTTGCAGTTGCTTAATTTTTTCATCATGAATAGCTTAATGTTTGATGTGTATAACTTCATTCAGAACTCTATGTTATGCTGGGCCTGCACTATGATATGCTCCTAGCAGATGATTATTTTGGCTCCAGCATCTTCACTTTTGAATTTTTTCCTGCAAACATTTTGAAGTGACCTCCCTTTCAACATGAATCTCTCTCTCTCACATACATACATAAGCACAAAATTATATATCCAACTTGGTCTGATGTCAGTAATACAGATTATTGTAAATTTACCCTTTTGGCTTTAGCATTAATCGAAGTGAGTTAATTTGGTTGTTCTTCATCCTGGCCTATATTATTCATGTTGATTCCTACTCTTTGTTTTTTTACTTGTACATTGATTTTCACTGAAGCTGCAGGTTCACATTAAAAGAAACTAGTAGAAGTTCATATGAATAGTCAGAAGAGTTCATGATTTGCATACAAGAATTTTTGAGTTGATGAAATAGTAATTACTAAAACAGAAAATTCTAACCTCCATTGCATGTCAAGTTCTCAAACTGTTTGTTGTAGTCCGACCACTTTTCTTCAATCTCCCTCTTTATCCTCTCAGCTTCCTTCTTCTCCTCCTCTGCATTAGCTGCCGCATCCCACTTTTCCTTCAGCTTCTTTCCATCAGAATAGATTGTTTTCTTTTCTTGCTTTGCTTTTCCTTTTGTTTTGTCAAAGAATCTATTTTTTGTTTTAGCTCATTTATCTGTCCTTCAGCTCCAGAGATACTCCTTCCAACTTTGTCGTGCATGTGCTCATTGATCTGTGTTTCAGCCTCAATAATACTACTTTGAATTGTTGCCTCAACTGAATCGAGTTTCAAGAACTTTTGTTTATTCTCATCTAGTTGAGATGCTATCTCAGCCATAGGCTTGATCAGATTGGTGCACCTTTGGATGGTGTCACTGGCTTGGTAGAAACGGATTTTCAGAACTGTGAAGTCCTTTGAGATTTGAAGCACTATGTCTTTCATTTTAACCAAGATGCCATCTTTTTCATCCATGTAACACAAGAATTCTAATGCTGAATTCAAAGAAATGGAACAACCAGGATGACATGCAGAAGAGAAGTCGGTTGCTGATGAGGATAAAAATAGTACTTATTTATATAAAGTATAAAGCTGATGGTAGTAGATAAAGCCATCAAGCTGACGGGTACAGTTACAACCGTCAGCTTCCTCTTGTAGGAGTCAACGAATGATGTTCTAAATTGGGGCAATGAGGGGAGTCCGCAAGACACACCTAAAGGCTGACGACATCAATAAACTGACGCTAGTAAGGCTGAAGGAAATAAATAAGCTGATGACCTTGATGCAAGTTTACTTGCTACCCACGATTGTATATATAAGGAAATGCCTTGCCCTCCACGTTTGATGCTACTCAAAGGATCCCTATAAGGAAAGGATCCCGCCAAATACGCCCAAGAAGACTTCTATACGGAAAAGACTTTTGTACCAAGGAAGAGATGTCAACCCTCTACTACTATAAAAGTCCCAGTACCCTCACTAGCAAAGGTACGCATAATTCACCCCTCGCTAGCACTCTAGGGTTGTAAGAAGTTCTAACTTGACCTTCAGAGGGTACTTGGCCGGCACCACATTAGTGCTCTCTGCAAGGTCTTCTCTTTTGTGTTGTGCAGGTGCTATTTCGAGTGCGCAAGTACCCGTGGCTCACTGGTGACTTTTTCAGCATCATTAGTTGGCGCCGTCTGTGGGAAGGTTTAGTTTAATTGAGTTTATAAGTCATAGCAAGCGCTTCCCGGACAAAGAGTTGCATGGTACTTACTCGATCAATGGCGACCACCAACAACGTTCACGAAGACGAGCCACGACCATCTGCTCTCGAGAGACAAGTGCATACTCTAACCGCGGCCGTGGAGTGCTTCACCAAGCAAAACCAGATTTTGGAAGAACAGCTACGACGGAGGGCAGGACACGGTACTCAGGAAGAGGACCAGGAGGATACCAGTGCCGAGTGACGAGATCAGGAGGGATTGGAGGGTAGTAACGCCCCAAGTAGATCGGAGCGACAAGATGTAAGCCTCCCATCCCTCACGGATGTGACTCCGCCGCTGGTTGTCGTAGAGATACAGGCTATAAAGGAACAGATGGAAGTTATGATGAATGCCCTCAAGGGATGAGTGTCCAGCGATCTTGACGATCTCGTTAACCGAACTGACTCACCATTCACCACCTCCGTCAATTCTTTCCCCCTACCGCATAAGTTTTGCATGCCACAGATAGATAGCTACAACGGAGTCAAGGACCCTCTAGATCACCTAGAGACCTTCAAGACCTTGATGCACCTTCAAGGAGTAGCTGATGAAATCATGTGCAGGCCTTCCCCATGACGCTGAAGGGTGTGGCAAGAATTTGGTTCAGCCGCTTGATGCCCGGCTCCATCAGCACTTTTAAAGAGCTAAACGCTCAGTTTAACGCACACTTCATCGGGGGACACAGGTATAAAAGGTCTATGGCTTGCTTGATGAGCATCAAGCAGCGAGAGGATGAGACGCTGAGATCCTACATATCCCGCTTCAATAAGGAAAGCACTCTCGATCGACGAAGTCGACGACAAGATACTTGTAGCGGCATTCATGAATGGGCTACGGAAGGGAAAGTTTTTATTCTCCCTATACAAGAACGACCCGAAGACCATGTTAGAAGTACTTTACAGGGCCACCAAGTACATGAATGCTGAAGACGCGCTGCTAGCTCGAGAGAAAAAGCCTAAGAGAAGGGAGAGACAAGAAGACACACAGCAAGACCAAGGGCAGAAGAAGGCAAGAACAGGTGACCGAAGGGATGAAAGGTGCTTCAGGCCCTCGGGAGGAAGGTTCATAACCTTTACCCCGTTAACTGCCCCAATAGACCAAGTCCCAATGCAAATAAAGGACAAGGAGGCCCTGACCTACCTCGGAAAGCTGAAGGGAGATCCTAACAAGCGATTGAGGGACAAATATTGCCGCTTCCACCGTGACCACGGTCATGACACGGCCGATTGTTACGACCTAAAGCAGCAGATTGAGGCCCTTATCAAGCAAGGGAAATTGCAGAAATTCGTCAGAAAGGAGAGAGCGGATTCACCTTCTCAAGAGTAGCCCCACCAACGGGATAATGAGCGCGCTAGGCCCCCTATAGGAGACATTAGAATGATCATAAGGGGAACAACAACTACTGGGTTGTCAAAGAAGGCTCGCAAGACTTACCTTAGGATGGTCCAAAGCGTCTAGCTGACGAGCATCGTGCCGAAGATAGCGAGGACAAAAGGCCCCGTCATTGGATTCTCGGAAGAAGATGCGCGGCGGCTTCACTGATGCGCTTGTTGTAAGCATTCGGGTAGAGGACTACGACATGCACCGGGTGTTGGTCGACAATGGCAGCTCGGCAGATATCCTATACTACCCAGCGTTCCAGCAAATGGGGATTGACAGAGAGCGATTAATTTCGACAAACACCCCGCTCATCGGCTTTGGAGGAACAAGGGTATTCCCTTTGGACGTGGTTAGATTATCCGTCACGGTAGGTGACTACCCTCAGCAAATCACCAAGGATGTAACATTCCTAGTGGTCGACTGCTCGTCCGCCTACAATGCTATCATCGGACGACCCACCCTCAACTCGTGGAAGGCTGCAACCTCAACCTACCACTTAATGATTAAGTTTCCTATCCAGTATGGAGTGGGAGAGTTACGCGGAAATCAAGTGGCTGCACGCGAATGCTATGTAGCCATGATGGAAATGGATGACCGCCTCCAAGCTATGAACATAGAAGAACACCGCACGACGACGGAGCCCGTAGAGAAGCTTGAAGAAATACTTCTCAACGACTCCAATCTCGACCGAACAACCAAAATTGGAACCTTCGCTAGTCCCATGCTCTGTCAGGCACTCACGACCTTTCTCAGAAGTAATCGGGATGTATTTGCCTGGAGCCACGAAGACATGCCAGGGATAGACCCTTCAGTCATGGTACATAGGCTGAATGTGTCGCCCTCCTTCCCACCTATTCGACAGAAGAAGAGGGTGTTCGCCCCGGAGCGAGATGAGGCCATAGCGGAGGAAGTCCGCAAATTATAGGAGGCAAGTTTCATTAGGGAAGTTTACTACCCCGATTGGCTGGCGAACGTAGTGATGGTTAAGAAAGCTAGTGGGAAGTGGCGGATGTGCGTGGACTTCACCGACCTTAACAAAGCCTGCCCCAAAGACAGCTATCCCCTCTCGAGGGTCGACGTTCTAGTAGACTTTACGGCTCTGCACCAGTTGTTAAGCTTTATGGACGCTTTCTTGGGTTACAACCAAATCCGAATGCATGAATCTGATCAGGAGAAAACTTCATTCATAACTAACCAAGGCCTCTTCTGTTATAAAGTGATGTCATTTGGCTTGAAAAATGCGGGCGCGACATACCAGAGGCTTATGAACAAAATGTTTGCACAACAAATTAGGAGGAATGTCCAGGTCTATGTTGACGACATGCTGGTAAAAGTCGAAGGGAGGAAGATCACTTGGAAGACCTCAGGGAAACATTCGACACCCTTCGTTCTTACAACATGAAGCTTAATCCAAGAAAGTGCGTACGGTGGGAAAATTCCTGGGATTTATGGTGTCTCAAAGGGGCATCGAGGCCAACCCGGACAAGATCCGGGCCATAATGGAGATGGCACCGCCAAAAAATGTGAAGGAAGTGCAAAGCCTCAACGGAAAAATAGCAGTACTAAATAGGTTCGTGTCAAGGGCAACGGACAAGTGTTTACCCTTCTTCCGCACACTGAAGAGATCATTCGAGTGGACTGCCGAGTGTCAGCAAGCATTCGAGGAGTTAAAGGCTTATCTCTTTTCCCTGCCGCTACTAAGTCCATCGTAGCCAGGAGAAGAGCTTTTCCTCTATCTGGCCGTCTCCCTCGTAACCGTCAGCGTTGCCTTGGTCAGAGAAGAAGAAAGAGTACAAAAGCCTGTATATATTACGTGAGTCGGGCGCTTCGTGGTGTCGAAGAAAGGTACCCACCTATGGAGAAGCTTGCCTTTGCATTAGTTACGGTAGCTCGCAAGCTCAAGCCATACTTTCAGGCCATACGGTGAACATTCGGACCGATAAGCCCTTGTGACGGGCGATGAGCAACCCTGAAGCTGTGGGTCGACTCGCTTTATGGGCTATAAAGTTGAGTTAGTTTGATATTCAGTACCGCCCACGGACCGCCATCAAAGGACAGGTCGTTGCAGACTTCATAGCAGAATTCACTCACGACGAAGACAAGGGGGCAGAAGAGTCCTCTCATTAGAACATACATATAGACGGATCATCCAATAGACAGGCTTGGGGGGCTGGCATTGTACTACTGTCACCCGAAGGAGACACGGTTGAATGTATGGTCCGTCTCGACTTCCCCACCACCAACAATGAAGCGGAGTACGAAGCATTAGTAGCAGGCCTCGACCTCGCCAAAGCAGCGGGAGCCGCGAGCGTAGTCATTTACTGCGACTCTCAGGTCGTTGCTAACCAAGTGAATGGAGACTATGAGTGCAAGGGCGAGAGGATGAAGAGATACCTTGATCAAGTAAGGAAAAAAGTAGACGACCTAGAGGCCAAAATCATCCAAATCCCCAGAGGAGAAAATGAGCAAGTCGACCGTCTTGCCAAAGCCGCTTTAGCAGAACATATGATCATCCCTGGTAATGTACTCTTTTTTGTTCAGCTTTCTCCACTAATAGATTCTGGCGACATACGGGAGATAGGTTTTGAAAGTAACTGGACCACACCGTTAGTTTCATACTTAAAAAATGGGGTCTTGCTAGACGGGAAGGAGGCTGCAAGAAAGCTAAAGGTCTAGGAAGCAAGATTCGTCTTGATAAAAGATGTCCTGTACAAAAGAGGCTTGTCTTGTTCATATCTGAGATGCTTGGGTATGGAAGAGGCAGACTACGTCATGAGGGAGGTACACGAGGGGATTTGCGGAAACCATTCGGGGTCAAGGTCACTGGTACATAAGTTTGTGCGAGTAGGGTACTATTGGCCCACCATGCAGAAGGATGTTGAGGCTTATGTCAAGATCTGCGACAAATGCCAAAGGTTCAGCAATATTACTAGACAACCAACCGAAGAGTTGACCCCAATGACGGCCCCATGGCCGTTCGCTCAGTGGGGATTAGATATTATGGGACCATTCCCTACAGCATTACGACAGCTGAAATTCCTGGTAGTAGGCATTGACTATTTTACGAAATGTGTGGAAGTTGAAGCCTTGGCCACCATCACAGAGAAGAACGTGCGGAGTTTCATCTGGAAATGCATCGTATGCAGGTTTGACATCCCAAGAATCTTAGTCTCGGATAACGAGAAGCAATTCGACAACGACTCCTTCCGGGACTTTTGCTCGCAGTCAGGGATACAAAACCACTACTCCTCCCCCGCCCACCCTCAGGCTAACGGACAGGTTGAAGTCACGAACCGATCCTTGCTCAAAATTATCAAGACTCGACTCGAGGGGGCAAAGGGTATATGGCTTGAAGAATTGCCAAGCATACTATGGGCATACAGGACAACGACAAGGACGCCCACAGGAGAAACACTGTTCTGATTAACATACGGGAGCGAAATAGTCATCCCGGCTGAAATTGGACTCACAAGCTACAGGGTACACAACCATGACGAAAGCAAGAATGACGAGGCCATGCGGCTACAGCTTGACCTAGTGGACGAAGTTAGAGCGACGACAGAACAAAGGCTCGCAAGGTACCAGGACCGCATGGCCAAGCATTACAACTCCCGGGTCCGACACAGAGACTTCCAAGTTGGAGATCTCGTTCTCAGGAAAGTCATGGGTGCCGTTAGAGACCCTACCCAAGGGAAGCTTGGCCCCAATTAGGAAGGACTTTACCGAGTCATGTCATGGAAGAGGAAAGACACTTACCACCTGGAGATGTTAGATGGACAGAAGCTGCCACATCCATGGAACACCGAGCACTTACGGAAGTATTACCAGTAGAGATGGCAGCATGAAGACCAACCCCCTTTTTTTATTTACAGTTCACTATAGCAAATTTTAGTTATACTCCTTAGTTTTATCATTTACTTTAGTTTTCGCAACAATACCTCTTTTTCATTTTAAGCCCAAAGGGCAGGATTTGATTTTCGAACTACTGTTATTTACGAAAGCATGGCAATAAAAGGAGTTTATTCAAAAATTACTGAAGTTTCTATTTTACAAATCTACAGTCTGAAGTTCACAAAAGTGGACGATTATGTTCACAAAAGTGGATGACTAAGTTCACAAAAGTGGACGACTAAAGTAAACGGCTAAGTCCACAAGAATGGATAGTTTGAAGTTCACAAAAATGGACGACTAAGTTCACAAAAGTGGACGACTAAAGTAAACGGCTAAGTCCACAAGAATGGATAGTTCGAAGTTCACAAAAGTGGACGACTAAGTTCACAAAAGAAGATGACTAAAGTAGACGGCCAAGTCCACAAGAATGGACAAAAGCTAAAAAGCTGAACGGTCTCATCAAATGGATGAGACTATAAAATGAGGTCAATAAGTCCATAATATGGACGGAAGCTGAAAAGCTGACGGTTTCACCAAATGGATGAGACTATAAAATGAGGTCATTAAGTCCATAGTATGGATGGAAGCTAAAAAGCTGACGGTCTTACCAAATGGATGAGACTATCACATGGACAAGGTTATATAACCAACGGGCTTACAAAAATGACAAGGTCATCAAGTCCATAATATAGACGGAAGCTAAAAGGCCGACGGTCTCACCAAATGGATGAGACTATCATCACATGAACAAGGTTATAAAACTGACGGGCTTACAAAAATAACAAGGTCATTAAGTCCATAAAATGGTTGGAAATTAAAAAGCTAACGGTCTCATTAAAGTAAGTGGGATTATAAAAATAACAAGGTCGATTAATGGACAAGGCTATAAAGCCGACGGGCTATTAAAAATGATGGAATCATTAAACACTTAACATGGATGAAGCTACAAAGCTGACGGGCCTAGAAAAAATAATGTTCCTTACAAAATGGACGAGGTCATAAGGTTAGCAACACAATCAAATGCCCAGAGGTAAAGCTCATGAAACCGACGAGCTTATCAAACTCAAAAGGATGAGATGGACGGGCTCAAAAAGGAACATAAGTTACACGAAGCCCGTGTCAACAGATTTTTCCATTGAACAAGTCCACCCTTAAAAGTTGACAGGTTTCCCAAAACAGACGGGATTACAGGCTGACAAATTCATCCAACACAATCATTGATTAAAAAAGTAGAAAACGACGGAAATAACATGCCACATAACAAAATAAACTGTCTACAAATAAAAGCCCAAAAAACCAAAGGGGCACCTAAACAATTGTTTGCAAAATAATTGAAATACACATAAAGAAATTAAGTAGCAGGAGCGTTCCCGTCATCTTTCTGAGACTCAGGATTTTCAACATCTACAAACACCGTTGGAGGGTTAGAAGCAGGAGTATGAGGAGGATTGGCAGCAGGTTGGGCGAGAACGACGACGCCGTCATCCTTGGGAGGAGGATTGGACTCAGGGGAGCTGTCACCTTCATCATCCATCGTAATCCCAGATAAGTCCAGCTCTGGGAAAACTGACGCAACTTGTTTAAGGCAATCATCAAACCGAGTGCGATAATACTCGGCACAAGAGTAAATAAATGATTGCGACGCCTTAAATTCTTGGACCGTGTCAGTCCTAGCCGTCTCCACCTTTTCGCACAAAGCCGTCACCTCCTGCTGCAGCTTCTCCTTTTGACAGTCAGCCTCCTCCAACTTCCCTCTTACCTCCTTCAGCTCATTATTTAGCGTACGGACGGCCTCCTTGTATTGCCCTTGCTCATTCATCAAATTTGCATTATGTTTTCTAACTTGGCTGACAACCCCTTCCTTGGTAACACAACGATCCTGAAGGGCCTTAACACGCACCAAGGCCTGAAAAAAGAACACAAGCGTCAGTCAAATGAATCAGAAGGAAATGAAACCAACTTAACCTGAGGGAGCGAGCATACCCTAGCAAGATCAAAAAGAGCTGATGCCCTTAAGTCCTCCGTCCCCAACAGATCGCAAGGCCTTATATCTGTCAGCTTTATGAAGGACCCCACTTCCCCGACATCATAGTCCTTGTGGGTCAGAAGGCAACAAGGGCCTTCGATAATGGGACCAGAGGAAGTCATTACCCCCTTGCCCGCACCATGGCTTGGCTTAAGGGGTGACTTCCTTTTCGGAGAGATGTCCCCAGGAGTGACGACAGCTGTTTTGGACGGACGGTCATCATTCTCGTCAGGTTTCCTTTTCGAAACCTTAGTGACGGTCTTGGGGGTTGACGAGGTTCCCCCCTCTGCCTCCTTCGCTTTCTTTTCCTCTTTTTTGCAGGCTGCAGCAGCCCTCACCCTTTGTTTAGCAGATTCCATCTCTGCACAAAGTAACTAAAAATTATTACAACAGACGAGACGGGTAAACTAACGGAGGCAATAAAGAATTTACTCACGTCGACGAGAGAAATCGTCCAATTTGCGAGCTTCAACTGACGGCTCTGGACCCCCCAATACAAATGAATAGTGTCAAGGGTAATCAAGTCCCTACACTTTCGTTCCTCCAAAGGGATTTCAAGAACCCGACGGATGAACTCCTCTTGCTCGACAGTTATATGTGGACGGCTACAGGCTGAAGAGACAAAAACGAAGACATTAAAACACTAAATGGAGTAATAAAAAGCTAAAAAGCTGACGGTAAAACAAAAGCTATTAGTATCAAAACCTGAGGCTTTAACTAATGCCCAGGTGTTATCAAAACCACGAGGCATGGTAACCCACTCTTCTGGACGGCATATCCAGTCAGATCCCTCAAGGAAAAAATATCTACTTTTCCAACTCCTGTTCGAATCTGGCATATCAGATACAAGTCTTAAGTCCTTTTCCCTGATAGAAAAATGGTAAGTTCCTTTGGACGAAACAATCTGACGAGGTTTGTAGCAGTAGAAGAACTCATTTAGAGAAAGCTGACGGTTCCCATCGCTCAGACGGCCCCACAAAACCTTAGCCCCAATAAAAGTTTTCCAAGTATTGGGGGCGATCTGGCTGACGGATAGCCCCATAAAGTCAACAAGCTGACGGTGCAAAGTCGTCAGTGGCAGCCTCAATCTGGTAGAAAGCACGACGTTATATATGCCGACGTCTGCAGTCCTCCCCGTATAACATTTTTCCTTTTTCCTAGGGAGACGGATTGAGATGTGGTCTGGGATTTGGAAATGGGTACGTAATTCTTTGAAAACCTTTTTACTCATTTTAGGCAAAAACTTGTTGACGGCACAATCCTCGGGAAGGATGAAGGGACGGTTTCCTCCGGGACTTACTGAAGCCTCTTCATAGGACTCTTCATCACCCTCATCCTCCTCCTCATCTTCGTCACTCTCTTGCTACCCTTCAACCTCACCTACTACTTTCTTCGCAACTCCCTCAACATAGTCTTCTACGTCGTCGCTAGGAGATTGGGTTGACGTTTCTCTTCTTGACGACTCAGAAAAGCCGTCGGACTCTTAACCTGAGCCAAAAACTTCGTCGTAGCCCGCTCCATCGCGGATTGACGACTGGTCACTCGACGCGTCACTTGACATTTGACTACCTACAAGTGACGGATCCATTCTAAGTACCTAAATTGACGTCCTCACTAAGAAATTGTTCAGCTAGAGCAAAAATGCAAAGAAAGAAGGAAAAAGAACTTACAGGTGAGTAAGTCTTGGAGGAAAAAACAGCCTAGAAAGTGACGGTGTTAGCAACAGGTGACGGATCAGCAAAAGCAAAGGCAACGAGCTCTCTCTCTTGAAATATCAGCAAAGTTGAAATAGAGGAATGAGGAGAAGGATGCGCGTTATATATAGGAAGAAAAATACGCAAAAGGCGAGGCGACGCCCTTGTCCAGAAACAAGGCCAACGAGAGCATGCCACGTTTCCAAGCATTAAATGGCTGGCGGCTCGAGGAATCACTCATAAATAATTTTCCCGCTCCTCTGAACCAAAAGATAGTTAACCAATAAAAACTTTAATCCACAACCCGTCAGTTTAAAACGACGAGGATGTAGAGTAGGGGGGCAGCTGATGAGGATAAAAATAGTACTTACTTATATAAAGTATAAAGCCGACGGTAGTAGATAAAGCCATCAAGCTGATGGGTATAGTTACAACCGTCAGCTTCCTCTTGTAGGAGTCAACGAATGATATTCTAAATTGGGGCAATAAGGGGAGTCCGCGAGACACACCTAAAGGCTGACGACATCAATAAACTGACGCCAGTAAGGCTGAAGGAAATAAATAAGCTGACGACCCTGATGCAAGTTTACTTGCTACCCATGATTGCATATATAAGGAAATGCCTTGCCCTCCACGTTTAATGCTATTCAAAGGATCCCTATAAGGAAATGATCCCTCCAAATACGCCCAAGAAGACTTCTATAAGGAAAAGACTTCCGTACTAAGGAAGAGATGTCAACCCTCTACCATTATAAAAGCCCCAGTATCCTCGCTAGCCAAGGTACGCATAATTCACCCCTCTCTAGCACTCTAGAGTTGTAAGAAGTTCTAACTTGACTTTCGGAGGGTACTTGGCTGGCACCTCACCGATGCTCTTTGCAAGGTCTTTTCTTTTGTGTTGTGCAGGTGCTATTTCGAGTGCGCAAGTACCCGTGGCTCATTGGTGACTTTTTCGGCATCATCAGTTGCTAATACATTTTTTACCATGTCCAAAGCCTTGTCTATGTTGAATTGACCTGGCCTGGTTTTCTGGGACTGGGCATTTGTAATGACACTGTTGGATGCAGACTGAGAATATGCTCCCAAGGAAGTGTAAAAGGACTTCATATCATCGTCCTCACTGTCAATAGACTCAGTAGAACCCTCTTCATGCCCAATCCTGTCAATAGACTCAGAAGAACCCTGACCTGATGCTTGTCTGGTGATTCATTGGAGGAATCCTTCATAATAGATACAATACAATGAGAATTGACTGTTAGTAGCAAAAGGGATTTTAAGATGTAAACTTTGTGGAGCTTGATTTGCCTTGAGTTGCTGAAAAAGATAGTTTGAATCCAGTCTCTTCCCATTCTGCTTTTGGTTCATTTAGTACCTCATCAACAGCTTCGTCTTCGTCTGCATCAATATGATCACTCCAATAGACCTTTGCGGCAATGGCCCCTATAAAAAATGTGAATCAATACTGACTTGACCAAGATCATTATTTACAAAATGAGACCTGTTCCCTATACCAATTTTTTTCAAGTGAACACCTCCAAGAGAAGGTAACCAATTTATGAAACAGGGTGGAACAAGGTAAACGGATTCAAGAAGATGTAACATATAGGTAATTAGATGTGGCGTGTGGTATTCTCTCTCTCTCTCTCTCTCTCTCTTAATTGAGTGAAGTTTACCCTACCTGAAGGGTTGGGAGAGAGATTTGAACCAGTAACCTTCATTTCATGGTATGTGATCTGCAGTCAATTATGTTACCCCTTTGGATTAAGGAATATCAAATCAACTTGTTAGACAAATTTAATTCTATCAATCAGGTTAAAGGTTTTTCAGTCAAATAAGTTTTATTTATGGTGCAAAAAGTTGGACAACGAAGAGTTGGTTCTTTCTCAGCGGTTGTAACACATCATTAAACAACACAACAGTATTGTGAAGCAAGCCATGTTTTTAAGGATGGAACAAGATACATGAGAGAGCACCATATTATGTTGTGGTTAGCTCATAAGGTGGAGTTGAATAAAAGAGAGAGTTTTGCCGTTTACCTTTGTGACTTTGCTTTAAGCGAGATGAATTTGGTTGTTTTTTAGTTGGTTGTGCATCAATTATTTCTATCCCTGAAACAAAATTAAATATACTAATAACTGTAAGGAGCACTTACAATGAAAACATAAATTTAGAGATTCACAGATATATATATATATATATATATTTATTTGTTTCTTCAATTGTGATTTAAACTGCACTGCAATTTATCATTTGGAGAAACTGATAGAAAAATCCATCATTAATACTCAAAACTGTTACTATAGCATGTTTGCATGTGAGGGAGAACAGAAAAAGGAAAAAAGAAGCAGCGAAACAATGCTACAAGTGAATAAAGCAAAAATTAACTTGAATGTGTGGAAGTGAAGAGGTTGCAGCTTGAGCCTTTAAATCTTGGTTTCATGCAGGAAGCAGCTCATGATTCCATGTCATATATAATGGAAAATTTTCTGTAGAAATAAATTACTAATATTTCATTTTAAGTTTGCCAGGTCTAAAGAAACATAAATTGCATCCAAACACATTAAAAAGAGTAAGCTTCATATATAAAATGTTAAATATTTCAAGGACTTGGCATATTTGAATTTATGAGAGTTGATGTTCTTGCTTATTTTGTGTTAAATAGTTGACATTTTATGATACTATTAGTCAGTAAAACAATGTATGGTATATAGAGTACTAACCTCCAGGGTGTGGAAGAAGACGATAGCAAGCTGGTTCTGATGGTTTCTTCTAGGGCAAAGCTGATGTTGAAGAATCTTTAGGGAAATCAATCTCCAGGTCAGGAATGTGCATAACCTTTGGCCTGTCTGGACCTCCTCCACCTCCTCCCTCCTTTTGACATCGCTTTGTCAATAGTGGACACTTTTGTATTTGCAAATGCTGAAGCGAGCTGGGAAGCCCATCCTCAGGCAAGGACTGGAGCATAGGGCAGTCCTCAATGTAAAGGTCCTTGAGTGAATGGAGGTTTTTCAGTATCCTCTTGGGGCCTAGATGCCGCAGAAAGGGGCATGAGCCAATACTCAAACACTCCAGCGTAGCAGGTAGCTCCTCAGTTAATGTCACAAGCATTGGACAGTTTCGGATGGAAAGTAGTGTGAGAGATATCAAAGTTAGCAGCGACCCTTCTTTGCTCTCGGACAAAGACATCAAATCTTTGCAATCATGAATGTACAACACCTTGAGGCCAGGAAGTTGGGGCCATTTTGGAAGTGAGGTGAGGTTTGAGATGCCGGATATAACCAGTGAGCATAGAGAGCTGGTATTTGGTATTGCCCTCACTAAGGTTCCATCACGACAGGCATATAGTGCTAAATGCCGAAGACGTTGGGCAAAATGTTGTTCTGGGAGAGCAACTAACAACTCACACCCGCTGATCTCCAACCTTTCTGGATCAAAGTATTTTGGCAGTGCCTTCAGCTTAGGGCAGCTTATAACATTCAGTTCCAACAAATTTTCGAAGGACCATTGTTCCCCACTTGACCATTGGCCTTGATCATCTATAGCCTCCCAAGTAATCCATGTTCCATGCCAATCCTCCAGAATAGGATTGTCAATAAGCTTTAGAGTCTTCAAACTTAGAACCACTGGAAGCGCCCTTAAGGATTTGCACCTTTTGATCTTCAGGAAACTCAACATAGGAAAGACGTTGGGCAGCTCCCTTAGCTTGGGGCAGTTGCTAAACTTTAGCCACTCGAGGGAAGGGCATTCAACCTCTGGCCATTTCTCCAACTCCAGCATACCTTTGATGTAGAGCACTTCAAGATTGGGTAGCTCACCTAGAGTGAGAGTTTTGCATTTTGTGCAATCATTCAAGGTAACTCTGACCAAATTTTGGAGCTGCCCTTCTCTCATCCAAGCTGGAAATTCATTGCCCCTGTAATGACATATTTGGAGCTCTTTGAGGTTTAAGTGAGGTTGTAGGTCTTCAAGGAAACTCTTTTCAGTTGCTTCATCATGTGTATTGACAATCCTGTCACTCCATTCAAACACCAACTTCTGAAGGTACTTCTTCTGGTTCAACTTAGCCTCTCCTGCATTAACTGCATTTTCTAGCTTTGAGATATGCAATGTTCCTGAAAGATATGTCATGTTCTTTAGTTCTTCAATTCTGTATCCAGTCTTGTGGCTGACCTGAAATACATGCCAATCATGCAGAGAGGTTATGTCCCCCACGTTTGGTGGTAGGATGGAGAACTTGACCCAGAATAAATCATCGAGCTCCAAATGTCGCAAATTAACCAACTTCCTTAGGTCCTTGGGCAATTCGAAAAGATAAGGGCACCTCAAGAGTTTCAATGTTTCCAAATGGTAGAGTTTGCAAATTGAGTTGGGGAGAACTTTGATTTCTGTTCTAGAGAGGTCAAGGTAGCGTAGCAACTTCAACTTTTCAATTGAGCTAGGCAATTCCAAGATTGCACTTGAACTAAGATCCAAGGTCCGTATGCATTCCATTGTACGAAATACTTTGTCCAGGGCCTGACCAAAGTTTTTCAAGTGGTGACTAGGAAATAGAAGTGACCGCAACTTTGTAGCCTTCTCAACAATCTTCAACATAGGCTGCTCAACATCATTACCAACCAAGCTCATATGACGATGTTGTTCACAGAAATTGTAAGATTGAATTTATTCAACCATCTAATTGGCTTTATTCCGTGCCAAATTTGCTTGTAATTCAGCATTTAGTAACCCTGTATTTAGGTGGGTTTGATGTAAGGGTAGTGAGTGAGATAGAGTGAAGATTGCTCAAGAGTGTGCAAGAAAACAGAGACTCGCGGCTGGGCCTCGCGGGTGACTCGCAGCTTCAAGCCGCCAGACGCAGCACACGTGCCAAGCATGCTGGAAGGTGAATAGTCATGCAAGCTGGAGCACTATAGGACAAAACAGGACAACTGGCCATACGGTTATCTCGCGACTGGATCTCGCGACTTAGTCAAGCCGCGAGGTCAAGCCGCGAGGTCAAGCCGCGAGCCACCCCTGTTTTGTTAAACCTGACGTTTCACATTCCTCTCCCACTCCAGTATAAATATCCCTTTTACCCACGATTGTGAGAGAGCTTCCAGAGAGAATTTTGAGAGAGAAATCCTAAAGAAAAACAAGATTGATTCACCCACAATCTATACATTAGAGTCTCTTCAAATTCCTCAACTCTCTTCCTCTCCATTGTCAAATCCTTGAGATGCATTATACCAAACCTGATTCTCACCATTATCATTACTGTGAGAGAGTTGTTTGGATTTCTGGGAAGCAGTTAGGAATAGAGGCGGAGCTAGGGGGGGCGAGGGGGGGCCATTGCCCCCCCTAGCTTTTCCAATTTTCCATTAGAGTAGTGAAAAATTTAGAATCTATACAAAAAATGACTTACTGCCCCCTCTCAAAGTTCAGAATTTGGTCCTTCAAAATCTAAAATTTAGACCTTACACATGCATAATTGCCCCTCAAAATTTTCAAGTAGTTTAGAAAAACTCAACAAATTTAATTAGTGCAAAAAAACCCAGAATTTTAAATTACTACAAAGATATAGCCCATTTCATAGCCCATGGCCTTCAAGTACCAAAAAAAAAAAAAAAAAACCCAAAATTTCCTTATTATACATTCCAAATCACCGGATCAATCCTTCAAACATATCAACATAGATTTTTCTTTTCTTTTTTAAAGACCCAAAACTCTTTGAAAAAAAAAAGAAAAAAAAACCCAAAACAAATCTAACCCATCACACCGCCAGTTGCATTGCCATGAGTCCGTGGTCGTCCATTGACTCTAGCTCCTTCAAAGCACCACAGGTATCTCTCCCTCTATTTGTATCTCTTTGTTTAACCTGTGAAGGCTATGAACACCAAGTAATGTAAAGCAAAGACACTAATTAAGTAATTATGATATACTGCTTTTGTTATACTGTGTGCTGTATGGTTGTATTGTTGTACTTCAGCAATTAAATTTTAAAGGATTAAACTTGTCTGAGTTTGTTTTGTGGTGGGTCCGCCGATTTCATACATAACTTGTGGCTGTGATTTTTTTACCTATTTGTTCATAGCTTTTATATAATATATTAATAATAATAATACCGTGCTGGCGTGTTGTTGATTTTGCTCATGAGTGAATGTATGTGTTATTGGATTTTTTTTTTAGAGCATGTATTACTGAAACTTGATACATGAAAAGTGAATGTTATGTAAGAATCCTATATAATATTAATAGTGTTGTGTAGTTTATTAGTAGTGTAGACTTGATTGTTCATACATTTTTTTTTCTTTTTAAATTGACTGAATAACTAATTCATAAAATTTAATATTAATGTTTCAAAATATGAGTGATTTATGGGAAAAATGTTCACAATTTATGTATATTTTAAGGAAAGAAAATGTTTAGTATAATGAAGAATGTAGGGCACAATTTTGTTGAGTTAAAATTTATTTATGAAATAATTTTTTTTACTTAACAATTTCATTATATTTATTATTTAGTTGCCCCCCCCTGAACAAATTTCCTGGCTCCGCCACTGGTTAGGAAGGAACCAATCTTCATTGGTTGATGCTACGGTCTAGTAGCGGAATCCGGGAATCTAGAAAAGAAAAAGGTTCGGCGCAACCTCGTCGGAGCAAGAAGCTTGGAGGGCTTAGGTGCACTGGGTAGATTAGGCTTGGAGGGTCTATTGCTGTCCATGTATCCCAACTGTATTTTCTAGTGGATTGTTTACCGCTTGGAGGGCGGCGGAGAGGTTTTACGCCGAGGGCTTCGGTTTCCTTTTCGATAACACATCGCGTGTTGTCTTTGTGTTTGCATCTTCCTTCCTCTCTATCTTTGCCTTTTTATTATCTGCTGTGGATTGTATTTTGCTTTGGCTTAGATAGTTTTTAACCAATTCCATATTATAACTTATGTTAAGTTTCCGCACACTTGTTGTTTGACGTATTGCTTGAATTGGTTAAGTTGTTATTTGGGGGTCTAAATGTTCAAGGGTGTTTATTCACGTTTTTGAACTTTCAGAAATTGTATGGCTCATTATCATTAATTAGACAACAACTGGGGCTTGAAATCGATAGTGCCAAGTCATGGATAAGATCATGCATGTTGAATATCTCCTTGTTGTCAATGACTGAAACTTGAAAGAAGGACCTTACAAAGAGCTCATCAAAATATTTGATTCCAGTCTCCTCTTCCTTCTCTTGTTCTCGAGCTTGTATAAACCTTTGCGCAAGCCAGAGCTTGACCAACTCTTCCTTGTGGAAAATGTATGCCTTAGGAAATAAGGAGCAGTAAGAAAAACAGCGCTTTAGATGAGAAGGTAGATGGTCATAGCTCAATTTCAGAATAGCCAAAATTTTGGGCTTGTCATATCCGGAGTTCTCTTCCTCTATCTCCCATATTTCACTGCTTTGAATTTTCCTCCACTTGTTTACATCATCAACGCAACCACGTAAGAGACCTCCGATTGCCTTGACTGCCAATGGGAGACCTTTGCACTTTCTGACGATTTCTCTACCAATGTCTTCCAAGACTTCCTGCCTTTGGCTGGACAAACTGACACCCTGAAATGCAGTTTTTGCAAACAAAGACCAGCATTCCTCTCCGGGCAAATACCCCAAAAGATGGGGAGGCTGTGTACCTATGATATCCTTAACCTTGGTAATCCGACTGGTGACCAAGACTCTGCTTCCCTTTGCCCCTTGTTTCAAGAGATCCTTTAGGGGTTCCCATTTTAGGTAATCCTCAGTCCAGACATCATCTAGAACAAGTAAGAAACATTGTCCAACCATGTATTCTAGAAGCCGGGATTGTAGGTCGCTTGTGGAGCTGTCATCCAATTTCATCTTAGAATGAAATTGTATCATTTCTTTGAGAATCCTGGTCAGGTCAAATTGGACTATGACGCAGACCCACATTTTGGCTTCAAAATGCTCATTTACCCTTTCGTCATTGAAGAGAAGTTGAGCAAGAGTTGTTTTTCCAAGGCCCCCCATCCCTATGATGGGAATCACAGAAACGTCTCGTTCTTTATCAAATTCATTCGATAGCAGCACATGCATTATCCTTTCTTTATCATCCTCCCTGCCAACTACGCCTGACTTGTCCACAAAATAGCCTGTGTAATTTGGGCTCACAATATCACCGCCATTAACTTTGATGTTGAGATGGAAAGCTTCTTTTTCTTTGGCAATCCTATTGAATCTTTCTAAAATTTTTTCAATTTTATGCGCTGCATCCCGTTTATAGGATGTTCTGCTTATACTCAGTGTGGTCGGGAATTTATGTTCCTTCTGCCTTTGTTTCCAAAGATAGGCTTCTGTAGTAAAAGCATCCAATATGTCTTCAGCATCAGAAGCTGCATTCTGGAGCTTTCTGAGCCAATCTTTCAGATGTGGCTCATTCACTTGCTTGTTCTCAGCATCTTCAACCACACTTTGAATACTAGTGAGCTTACTTTCCAGGTCCTTTATAACTTTCTTGATTCCATGGACCCTAGAAAACTCCTCCCGGATCAACTTGGTAGTACTCTTAAGGATGATATCCACAACTGGTTTTATTACATATGAAGTTGGGTCTGCCATATATGGTTTGTTGATAGCCTGAAAGACATAAGAAGATTGAAAATATTTCAACTGGGTCAGTCTCTGGATTGATTAAAGGATAGGCTTTTGTTGTGTAAGGGAACCAAATAATCAAAGGATGAATATCTATACTATTATGAATGTATAGTGTCTCTAGAAGATTGACAAAATTGAAGAAAGACAAAGAAATGAAACAAAAAATTAATGAACTTTCGATTCTCAAAAAAAAAAAAAAAAAAAAATAATAATAATAATGAACTTTCTTGTGAAATTTCCATGTCCCTGAAGAAAAGTATCTAACACGTTTACTTACAAACCAAGTTACACACTAGCTATTCATATCATAGTAGAATTAAAACCAGGGACAACCACTTGAAAAGTAAAAGTATAAAAGAGTGGATGAATAAGACCTGGGTTTGCTTTACACATTCATTCAACGCGTCAAAGGGAATGGTTACTCATACTGGTGAGAAAGAAATAGAAACATTTGTGGTTCCAACTTCCATACATAATTAATGCGGTGAGAAAGAAATAGAAAAATTTGTGGTTCCAACTTCCATGCATTATTAATGTCTGTAAAATCAAGTGAGCGCAACCGGCACTTTTTTGTGTTTCAAAAAAATCCTAGTTCAAGTACTCGTTTCCATTGTAATTATCAAATTATATTAAAAGGAAAAAAAATTGCAAAAAATGTTACGAAAAATCTAGAGACACACACTCTTGCACACGTTTTGTCACAACTTGTCAAGTGATGATTAAATTAATTTTCGCAAATAGCAGTGGTAGTCCCATGTATAAGTTAGGTGTTGTAATCTAATCATACGTTAATTTAGTACTATCAAGTGAATTGACGAAACTCTCTCCCACCTCTGTGTGGGTTGTCCTCCACCTCCGTGTGGCCTTCTCCACTGCCCTGTGTGGGTTATCTCCACCTCCGTGTGGCGCTTCTCCACCTCCCTGTGTGGGTTTTCTCCACCTCCGTGTGGCGCGTCTTCACCTCCATCGTGAGGGACTTCTCTACCCACTTTTATCGTGGGTTTCTCTTAACTTTCTGCAGTTCCCTAAATCTAAACCCAAATTTCAGTATTCACTAACCTATCTTTTTTGTCCCTTAAACTTCACAATAGCTTTCTCCTTTGGGCTACCTGGCTTCGGTGTAGGTACCTGGTGTATGTTTCTTCTGTCTTTGGATGCTTCATGGAAGTGGGTCTCTCTTTGAAATTGGACAAATTTCCATCTGGCAACTTGGAGGCGAATTTCTTTACTTCTGCGTGGGTCTGGTGTGCTGGCTTTGTATAGCGGGTTTGCTCCACCTTTTGTAGGTCTTGGTTGCTGGAATAGCTCTCTGTTTAACGGGTTGCTCTGCCTTTTGTGGGTTTTGGTTATCTACAACCAGTGAGTGGGTTGGCATCCCTTTTGTATAGGAACCAACTTCAGCATCTGATGAAGGAAGCGGGCTAGGTCCGTCCATCTAATGGTTTGTCTGTGTCATTTATATTGCTTAATGATGAGTATTATTGTGTGGAATTGCAGAGGAGCTTTAAAGCCCTCTTTTCAAAATCATGTTAGGGAACTGGTTAATTGTCATGATCCAACTATTATGGTTGTTATGGAGACTCGAATTGGTGGTGATAGAGCTAGGGATATCTCGGATAGGTTGTCGTTTGATGGAGCCATCCCTTCAGACCCGATTGGTTTCTCTGGTGGAATTTGGCTTCTCTGGAACTCTGATAAAGTGCAGATTACTCATTAGGTATGTCTGAGCAGGAGGTCCACGTTTTAGTGAAGGTAATCTCAACTTCCTTTGAATTTATTTTTTCAGCTATATACGCCAGTCCTAGATTCCATGAAAGATGCATATTGTGGAACAATCTTAAAAATGTTGCTGACCTGCATGAGAAACCTTGGATGATAGTTGGAGATTTTAATGAAGTTCTTACTGTTGGGGACAAGTTTGGGGGTAGAGTTGTTAACTCAAATAGGTCTTTGCTTTTTAAAGACTGTCTTGATTATTGCAACATGATAGATATGGGGTTCACTGGGCCTCGGTTTACTTGGACTAACAGGCGTAATATTAATACGTTAGTCCAAGAAAGAATTGATCGTTTCTTTGCTAATCCAAACTGGTGTGCTGCTCACCCCGATGCGAAGGTGACTCATCTTACAAGATGTGCATCTGATCATTGCCTAGTGCTTCTCGAACCCAACCCGAGTATTGGGATTCGTCTTCCTAGGCCGTTTAGATTTCAGAGCTTTTGGTTGTCTGACCTATCTTTTCCTGGGATTGTTTCGGAAGCTTGGGGTTTTTCTTGACCTCTCCAAGTGGCTATTGATTGTTTTTCCAGGAAGGCTTCGGATTGGAATAAGCACCACTTTGGAAATATCTTTGGAAGGAAGACGCGAGTTTTAGCCCGGCTGAATGGTGCCCAGAAAGCTTTGGCTGAAACTCCTTCTCATTCTTTGGTAGAATTGGAGAAATCTTTGCATAAAGAGTTAAATGATATTCTTTGTCAGGAAGAGGAGTTGTGGGTGAAAAAGTCTTGCATTAATCGGCTAATTGAGGGTGATAGAAACACAGCTTTTCATCATAGTCTACAATTGTTAGGAGAAGACGTAACCGTATTTCGCGTATTAAAAATGATATGGGAGAATGGATTACTAGTGAGGGTGGGACTATATCTTTCATTAGAGAAGGGTTTAGTAAATTGTTATCGACTACCCTTGATTCCTCTCCTTTACATATTCCCCAACCCTCTAGGTGGCAAGCGGCTTTGTCGGAAGAGGATAAGGGTAGCTTGAATTTGCCGGTGTCTGATGATGAAATTAGAGAGGGTTTGTGGGCTCTCAAACCGTTCAAAGCCCCTGGTCCGGATGGACTCCATGCGGGGTTTTTCCAACGGTTTTGACCCACTGTAAAGGAATCTGTGAGGAATGAAGTTATGTATATCTTTGAAGAAGGTAGAATCCCCGATTACCTCAATAGAACCAATATTGTTCTAATTCCTAAAATAGCGGGCCCAGAAAGTTTGGGGAACTATCGCCCCATTAGCCTTTGCAATACGGTGTACAAGATTGTCTCTAAGATCATTGTAGCTAGGCTTAGACCTCATCTTGATAAGCTGGTCTGCCCTCTCCAATCAGCTTTTGTGCCGGGGAGGCGAAGTGTAGACAATGCTATTGTGGTACAAGAGTTGATTCATACTATTAGTAATAAGAAGGGGCTGGGAAGCTACATGGCGATTAAAGTGGACCTTGAAAAGGCTTATGAAAAAATTGAATGGAGTTTCATTCGAGAAGTGTTGATTAATGCAAATTTACCCTACAATTTGGTTAATCTCATCATGAGTTGTGTTTCATCTGTTTCCACTTCTATTCTATTTAATGGTGGAATTGCTGAGCCTATTTTCCCCTCGTGTGGAATTAGGCAAGGTGATCCATTATCTCCTTACCTCTTCATTCTTTGTATGGAAGTTCTTGGGCATATCATTGAAGATAAGTGTAGTGAAAAGAGTTGGGTTCCTGTCAAAAGCTCTCAGAGTGGGATGGCTTTTTCTCACTTGTTTTTTGCGGATGATTTGGTTCTCTTTGCGAAGGCGGATCATGTGAATTGTTCTACAATTAGGGATGTGCTTGATGACTTTTGTACTAGGTCTGGCCAATCCATCAGTGAGAGTAAGTCTAGAGTTTATTTCTCCCCAAATGTAGACGTGGATACTAGAGAATCCTTGTGTGATATTTTGGGATTTAAATCTACTCCTAATCTTGGAAAGTACCTTGGGTTTCCCTTGAAGCACCGGGGAGGAAACAATCAAGATCAAAATTTCATTTTGGATAGGGTCAAGCAGAAGTTGGTGGGGTGGAAACCTAATTTATTATCTCTTGCAGGCAGAACGGTGCTCATTCAAGCCTCCGCATCTACTATTCCTGCCTATGTCATGCAATGCACGGCGTTACCCAAGAAGTTGTTGGATGATATTGATAGAGCTAATCGCAATTTTCTGTGGGGATCTTCGAATTCTTTGAAAAGAACACATTGGGTGGGTTGGCACAAAGTGACGAAAGCTAAAGAGCAAGGGGGTCTTGGAATTCAATCAGCTAGGGGAAGGAATCAAGCTCTGCTTGCCAAGCTTAATTGGAGATTCCGGACGGAGAAGGATGCTGTGTGGGCAAAGGTTCTTAGAAGCAAGTATTGTACTAGCTGTCAGTTGCACGCTAGAGCTAAAGACAAACTTCCTTGCTCTAGAGTTTGGAAAGCAATTCAAAAGGGCAGTGAGGTTTTCCATAAAGGCACTTGGTGGATTCCGGGGCAAAATAGTAGTTTGAGCATTTGGCATGACAAATGGTTTGCAAAGGCTCTGTTAAGAGCTTTAATTCAAGGTCCTCTCCTTGAAGAAGAAGAGAGGCTCCAAGTTAAAGAGGTTTTTGGTCCTCATGGATGGGATTGGTCAAAAGTTTCTGTCCAAGTTCCAAATGATGTTATTATGGAAATTAATGCCATGCCTTTTTCTTTGGGGACTTCTATTGAGGAAGATAGGTTGATTTGGAATGGTGATAAGCATGGGGATTTTGAGCTCAAATCAGCGTATTCTTTAGCCACTAGATGCAGTGAGGAGGAAGAGGAGGTTATGGGGTGTTGGGTTTGGAAGGTGGATACTTTACCGCGTATTAAATCTTTCATGTGGCAATGCTTGCATAATAGCATTGGAGTGGGAGATTGCCTTGTTAAAAGGCACCTTAGTGAGATGGATAGGTGCCCTATCTGTCTAAGGGAAGTTGAGACCATTATTCATAGACTTAGGGACTGTGAGATGGCAAAAACAACTTGGACTAGCCTGGGGGTTCAGCCAAACAGCAGCTTCTTTGAGGATAGCCTCCACATTTGGCTTGAAAAGAATTGCAAAGATCATGGGTGCAAAGTGCCCAATCAGCCACCATGGAGAATTCTTTTTCCTTTTGTCATTTGGTTGTTGTGGAAAGAAAGGAATAATGTGGTGTTTAGAGGCCAAATCTTTCGGCCTGGTGTTCACAGTGAGGCGGTGTTCCAAGCTCTTGAGTTTTTGCATTGTGCTTTGAATCCTAAAATTGCAGGCAGCAGAAGGATGTTCCGGATCAGATGGGAGAAGCCCTCACCTGGCTGGGTTCGCTTAAACATTGACAGATCAGCCTTAGGGAATCCTGGTAGAGCTGGTTGCGGTGGCATCATTCGGAATGATCGTGGAGATTGGCTTGGTGGCTTCTCTAGATGCATCGGAGTCACCACAAGCTTTATAGCTGAGCTTTGAGCTCTTCGTGATGGCCTTAACCTTTGTCACAACATGCATCTTCAAGATGTTGATATTCAAATTGATGCCAAAGCAGTTGTTGATATTATTAGAGATCCCTATTACTCGAACCGGGTTGTTATGCCTATTGTTGATGATTGTAGACAGTTGATATCCCAATTTGGCCAAGTTCGGATTGGGCATTGCTATTGTGAGGCTAATTTTTGTGCTGACTTTTTAGCTAGGAAAGGTGTGCTCCAGGATTGTTGTTATTATGTGTATCAGGATCCTCCTGTGGACTGGTTAGATCTTATTAGTGCGGATAAGGAGGGTGTGTTTTGTATCAGGGCTATTCCTGCTGTTGCTGGTAGCCTTTAGTTTGTTTTAATGAAGTTTCCTTTTTACCAAAAAAAAAAAATCTAATCATACGTTAACAAATGTGATTGTGTCCGAAGAACTCTGGTGACTCGACCAAACTTTTCAACTTCACTTTTTGTGATATTTTGTTGTTAAAGAAAGGTCATTTGTGATTTGTTCCAGGATACTCACCAGTCACCATAAACGCCACTAACTAAGCTAACAAAGAAAGCACAGGAGGCTATACATAATCCATTAATCCCAATATAATAAAAGCAATAAAATCTGTAAAACAAATAATAAATGAAAATAAAAGGCATAAGAATAGAGTTGAGAAAGTATTACTATTAATATCCCCAGTGACAGTGAGCATTGCACATTGGAGCGTACGAATACGACATTGATGTCGGCGTAAATATGGGAAGGACAAAACATATATGTTCTTTTGCGAGTTGTTTGTTGTGGCCATGGCGATTTTGAACTGCTGTTGGTTCCAGCTTCCAGGGCAGAAGTGAACTAAGAAGAGTTTTAGGCTCAGCTTTTAAAGTGGCATTTTTTAAAGCTATTTGTCATAATTTTAAACAAACTAAACACGCGTGGCAAGTTTATATAATATTTAACAGAAAATATGAATGAAGGGGCTATTGGTACAAACAGAATAGAACTTCAAAAAGTAAAATCCAAATTTTGAAATTTTAGGTTGTAAAATTCGAACACCTCCAAACTTTAGGAGTATAGTTTATAATTTAGCCTAATAATCTATATCTTTATATTACTAAAAGTTGAAGCGTAGGATTTAATATTGCTACGCTTAGATTGAGCCACATGAGTTACTTGAGCCACATCAGCTACCATGTTATTACCATTCTTTTTTCTAAAGTTGTCCTACAATTTAAAATTAGTTTTCTTAAATTTAAAAATACTAATAAAAAGAAAATAATTCCCAACCCTTTGTGTTTCATGGTTATAATTTTAGATGGCAACTCTTTGTGTTCCACGATTACAATTTTAAACAGCAACCCTTTGTATTCCACGGTTACAATCTCAAACGGAAACCTTTCAGCTTCCTAATGCCAGACTTTGGCTTTCTAACTCTTTCATCTCTTCCTTTCCTCACACTATATTAATACTGAAAAGCTCGATGATTCAGTTTAGGTATCTCTAAATCCCAGTTGCTCTTGATCTCTATTCTTGTGGCTGCTTGCATAATAATTCAATTTAAGGATTAGATTAATAATGTTGTTCTTTTTTATTGCTATTTTTTTTTCTTTTTTAATTTTGTTACTACCTCTTTCGTGTTGTGGATCATATTTGAGTTTTTATGTATTTAGGTTGGGTATTTGTACTGATATATGATTGTTTGTTTCTATGTTTAAAATTGATTTGGTTTTATTTATTTATTTATTTTTATTTTTTTTTAAAAATGTTTGAGACGGTAACATTATTGGTTTATATTGTGTAATCCGTGTGATAGAGTTTTAGTAGTTAAAAAATTGAGTGATAGAGTTTTAGTAGCAACCGCGCATGCAGAAATTCAATTGAATGATGTAATTTGTGCTTGTAGAAATTCAATTTGCTAAGGTATTTTAGTAGTTAGCAAATTGAATTATAGAGTTTAAAATTCAATACTATACTTAAAACATGATACTTCTCCTTTTTTCTTGGTCTCCTCATTTAAGTAAATCCCTCCTTCATCATTAAAATCAATTTAAAATTCCTTCTATTAGCTTTGATTGTACCCTTGGCTATATCATAAAAGATTGTTTTTTGATATAATCTTTTTATGGTAATTATTGTCATTTTTGTTGTAGTTGAATCAAAATAAAGATAATGCTAGATTTGCATAAATAGTAGTTGTTGCATCTTCATCAATAGCTGCTGCATCTTCTTCATTGCCAAACTTAGTCATCTTGACAATCCTTTTATTTATCTAATTGTACCACATGTATTTATTTACTTATCGATTCTATATATATATATATATTTTTTTGAGAATCACTTATGGATTCTATCTGATTGTAAGATTTTTATGTCTTTTGATATAAATTAACTAGCTGGCATGCTAGCCAAACCGCTTGCTTCTTCAATATTTTTTAATCTTTTACTTTGCCTCCAACACTATCGTAATTGGTTGTCTCTTTGATGGCATGTTATCTCTCTCTCTCTCTCTCTCTCTCTCTCTATATATATATATTGTTTTGTAGGATCCAAGCAAGAAAGAGTTTAAGATGCTTGTTGTGTTATTCTCTCAATTTTTTTACAACATGAGCAACTTGCAGTATTGAAGTAATTACTTAATATTTTATATTAATAGTTATTTGTTAATAGGTGTTTGACAACTTTAGAATATGAAAAGTTTTAAGTTAAATGGGTAACAACTTTAATTTTGTAAATTTTTTCTTTCTAAATTACTAATAGTGATTTATCATGTTAAATTGGTAGTTTATTTGTATATTAATTAGCTACAATGTTGTAATGTTATTTATTTTTTCTTTCTAATTTGTGAGGTTTAATTCAAATAATTTTGAATAAGTGCTCTGAAATCAAATTCAATATAATTTTTTTTTTGTTAGGGACTTTGTAAGGCTAAGGGGAGCTTGAAGATAATATAAGTTTTGGCCTCATATAATATACTTATATTGTGAGCTTCAATTGCTACAAGTAGTATTGTAGTAACTTAGATATGAAACTCTAGGTGTAACACAAACAGCTAATGATAACGACATTCATTAATATTTGTCTTTTAATTTAAATGATATTTTGCATAATTGCTTTGCATTCATTAGATTTCATTTTCAGTAATTTATTTTCCTGTACATCACACGGATTAGCGACTAATATTAGTAATTTTGGAGACATCCATTCTCATACCTAAATTTACATTTTGCTTGTGTCAACCTTTGATGGATTTCGACATCTTTAGGTACATATGTGTAGTCGATCTATGTAAAAGTGTTGAAATCAAAGTTTATAAATAAACAAGATGTGCATTTTGGTGTGAGGAGAAGTCCACCTTAGTATTACTCTTTTAATGGAACTCAACCTTTTTGCACAAAAGTCAAATAATCTTTAATGGCCACTCCTCTTGAAATTACCAACTTGGACAATTTCCAACTATATTACTATATGTCTTTAAAGTCATGTTGCGCAGAGCTTGGCTTTTATTTAAAAAAAAAAAAAAAATTAACAAATGTCCTAAAGTTGTTAGTTTATGATGTATTTTAGCAACTTTTTATAGAAAAAACATAAATATTTTTTTTTGAAGACTTTTATATTTCTCAAAAAAGTAACTTCAAAACTTTTTAAAAATTATTTATTAATAATTGCTCTAAAAGTATCGGTTAAAATAATTAAAAAAAAAAAATGAAAAGTGCACTTTATTTTTCAGGTTATTTATTATTATTTTTATATGAGGTTGTTTGAAAAGAATTGTATTTTAAAAAAAAAGTATGAAAAAGTTTTACCTTATGAAAATGTGGTTGACGAACACGGTTTCTACGCAATAAACATAAGCATCGACGAATGAGTAGGAAAGAGACATGCAATGACATATTTGATGACACCATGCTCTAGGACAACCCAATTTGTTTTTTCAATTTCCAAGCGGTGGCTTAGGAAATTTATTAACGACGAATGAGTAGGAAAGAGAGACATACAATGACATATTTGATGACACCAACCCAATTTGTTTTTTTAATTTCCAAGCAGTGGCTTAGGAAATTTATTTTAGGGCGGTTAATAAAAAATTTAAATTATATAAAATTTAATAAAGAAACAATTTAATAAATATGTCAATGTTATAAATTTTTTTTTAGAGAGTTTCAACCTATAGCGTTTGTTTTTGATGATAACTCTTTATCATTAGACCAAGGCATCAATCGGTTTTTGGTGTAGATGATAGTTCTTTATCATCAGACCAAAATACTAATCAATTTTTGGTGTAGGCGGGGATTGAACCCTAGATTTTTATTCAACTATTAAAGACTTTACCAATTGCGCTAATTGGAACTCACAAAAATAAAAAGCACTTAAATACATGAAATATTACAATTTCTCTATTTTAACAAAAAGAGAAAAAAAGACTAATAACAGATAAAGTGAAAATTGAAATTGCTTACATGAGAATAATAAATTGAGAGAGAGAGAGAGAGAGAGAGAGAGAGAGAGAGATGATATTTTCTATAATTGAGAGCCAAACTGCTAAGGAAAGAAAAATGGCACCACCAAGGAGAACTCACGATTAGGGAATAGGCTTTTTTATTGTTGAATGATTAAGGATTTTTATTTTTTGTATTTGAATAGGCTTTTTATTGAATAATTTGTTCACTTGTTGTTATTTGAGTTATTTTTGTTGTTATTTGAACTATTTTTTATTGTTGTTATTTAAGTTTCATTTTTTAAGGGTTTAAGAATTATGTTTGCTCCAGGGGGGGGGGGATTAATTTTGGAGTAATGCTATACCCACAACATTTTCACAACAAATCTTATGCGATAAGCTGTTATTGCTGGGTAAAAGATGTTAGTATTAAGCCTAAATTAGTATTATTAACAACTTATCAAATAAAATTTATTGTGAAATTATTGTAAAAATATTGTGAATGTAACATTACTTTTATTTTTGTTAAATTCAAATTCTCGTGATTCTCAATTTGGGTGTTCAACATTTTTATTAGGATGATTAAAATAGGTTAATTTAGTATATAATATATATATATATATATATATATAGGTGTAAATGCACTTTTAGTTCCTACATTTTGCACTTTTTCCATTTTGGTCCCTACATTTTGGTTTTACCACTTTTAGTCCCTAAACCAATTAACGCCTGACATTTAGGTCATTTCTGTCACCCAACTAACAGCAAAAGCTGACGTGGCTGACGATGGAATAAAAAAAATAATATAATCACACACATTAATTAATTAAATTAAAAACCAACATTTAAAAAAAAAAATTCATTAGTTTTTGGGAAGAACATGACTGTTCATATTCTTCATCTTCTTCCCTAAACATGTTTGATTGCCTAGAAATTTAAAATATCGAAGATTTAAAATAACTCTCTCCACCATTTTAAAAAACCTACTTTGTATAAATTTATGATCTTTCCTTTTCTTCTTCCATATCAATTCATCCTCTCTTTCTCTTTCACTTTCTCATGGTGAATGTTTGTGTTTGTATCTTTCTTTTTCTTCTTCCTTTGTTCAAGCTCTTGATCCCTCACTCTCTCTTAAATCTTAATCTCTGACTTTTTTTTTCTCTCTCTCTCTCTAAACTCGACTCTCTCTCCCTCTTTGTTGTTTGATCGATGATGGTGGTGTGGGTTTGATCGGCAATGGTGGAGTGGGTTTGATCGGGTTTTTCTGGGTTTTCGTGGGTTTTCGTGGGGCTAGGATTTTCCAGCTTGATCAGTGATGGTTGTGTGGGTTTGATCGGGTTGTTCTGGGTTTCTGTGGGGTTGGGTATTTTCGGCTTGATTGGCGATGGTGGTGTGGGTTTGATCGGGTTTTTCTAGGTTTCCGAGGCTGGGTTTGATCGGCAATGGTGGTGTGGGTTTGATAAGGTTTTTCTAGGTTTCCGGGGTTGGGTTTGATCAATAATAGTGGTGTGGGTTTAATAATTTTTTTATGGGTTTCCATGGGGCTAGGTTTTTCCGACGATGGTGGTGGTGTTTGCTGCTTTAGGAAATGGGTTTGATCGGCGGGGTGGTGTTGTTGATGGCGGATTTGGGTCAAGGATGATGAGTTTGGTATCGTATTTACAGGTTGTGGGTCTTGGATTTATGAACCTTGTATGGATAAACGTGAAAGAGTATTTGGTTATGGGTTTATGGGTTTGATTTACTAGAGGTTTCAGTGTTGAATGTGTTAGAATTTTCTGTGTTGAGATTGATTATGAATGTTGGCTGGTTGGGTTTGTCTTGATTTGGTGAAGAACATGAAGTTCATGTTCTAAAGAAGAAGAAGAACATGAAGATTATTAACAACTAGTTCTTCCCAAAAACTAATGAGTTTTTTTTTTTTTTTTTCATTTTTTTTATTAATATTTGTTTTTAATTTAATTAATTGATGTGTGTGATTATATTATTTTTTTATTCCACTGTTAGCTTTTACTGTTAGTTGGTTGACGGAAATGACCTAAATGTCAGGCGTTAATTGGTTTAGGGATTAAAAATGGTAAAAACAAAATATAGGAACCAAAATGGAAAAATTACAAAATATAGGGACTAAAAGTGCATTTACGCCATATATATATACATTTTTTTGTAAGTATATATATACATTTTTTTTTTCAAGTCATGGTGGTTACAAAATAAATTACTTTAAACTAATTATATATAGGAGTATAATTGTTTTTTGGAAGTATAAATTTTTTTTGGCCAGGACCACCCTCACTTAGTAGTGGAGGACTACCCTCACTTACTAGCAGAGCCACCACCACAATTTCCCAAGGAGTGTTTCAAAACTCAAAAGGTGAAATGCGAAAAAGGGTTGGATATAAATATTTGATGCTCATTTTATTACACAAGTTTTATAAATTATTGTGTCACTAAATACAATAAGTAATTCAAATACTCATTTATTATTATTTTGTAGTTGTTGAAGTGTCACCAATCACATTCTTTTCCACATAAGTTTGTAAGCTTTTTAGCATTTTTCCAAAAATATTTATAAATTAATAGGAATTGAACCAAATTATCATTAAATGAATGAAAAATGCTGGAAGTTACAAAACATTTTACTACAAAAAATCTTACCAACTGATATGGCAAGAATATGATAGGTGTCACTTAAATAATATATGAATGTTTGAATCAATTTTTTTTAATTGATGACACGTCAGTTTGTAAGACCTATGTTGTTAAATTTATAGTATCCTTAACATTGTCAAGTGAATTAGTCATGTTTAAAAAAGAAGAAGAATTAGTTATATTCAATTGTGAGAATAATGGATAAAAAAACTGTAAGGACCAGATTTGGATCCCTAGCCCAAGATATGGATGGACTCAGGCCCAACAAGCCCAAAACAATGAATTTGTAGAGAGTGGGTTGGAAAACTGGGCTAAAATAAGTTGGACAACAAATAAAGTGAGTTCAAATGACAAGAAAATGAAGATGGATAAGTTTAAACTACAAAAAATTTTCCTCGGTGCAGTCCGAGGAGATCAGTTCAAGTTTGATTACAAATTTGGTTCCTGATTGCTACAATGTTTCTCTCTTGATCTCTCCCACTCCTCTCCATGGAGGGTTTCTTCCATTATATAGTTCTCTTTAGACGATTTGGCCCTCCACTTGTTGATCATCCAAGCCACTACTTGAGTGCTTGTCCCATCGGACACCCTCTTAGGCCTTTTGTGCATTGGGTTAGTCAATGCAGCACTGTTCAGTGGTTTTCTCCTCATTAATGCAGCCAGAAAGTTAGCTGTAGAGCATTCAATGCGGTGGTAGCAACTTTCCTTTGAGATATTTTATGGCTTCCTTTTGTCCTATTTCTTCTGGATACTTATCCACATCAGTGGAATCATTCAGGTCGTTGCTCTTGGCGTTAGACCATACCTTCTGACCTCGGTCTTGATTAGCCAAGGAAGTATTCATCCTCAGAATATCTAATTAGTTGGTCGTAATTATATTTTAACTATTCACTTACCAATATGGACTCTCATAAAGGTGTTTACCCGTCCTCGGACCACTTAATGTCCTCGGATTGGGCCCTTGGCCCAATATACTTTACAGATACGTACTTTTGGGCCTATCACCCCTGCAAAAACAATATAGAACATTAACTAAATTAATGGTTAGTAAATTAAATATTATTTAAGTAATATCTAATATAAAAAGATCAATTTGAAGTTTTTGCTTTAGGTCTCAAATTGTATTGGACTGGCCTTGTAATTTTTTTCTCCAATAAGAGATTTGGAGTTTAATTCCTACTTTTACCAAAATCAATTGGTGTTTTGGTCTGATGATAAAAAACTATCATCAAGAACCGACACCATAGATTGAAACTCCCTCTAATAAAAAAAAAAAATCTATTTTTTTGTTTTGTTTTCTTGAAATTCAAAAAAATTTATTTCAACTATTAATTCATCCTTTCCTTTTCCTCCCCTACGTTGTTTATGTAGCCTCTAAGAGCAACCGCATCAGATGGTGCATAATTTCAGTTTATTTTGCAAGAAAAAACACACTTTTTCTATTTTACACACTCATTTTTACAAAACATCCACATCAGTTTATCTATTATACACTCTATTTTATATAAATAATATCTTTTTATTCTACTTTTCCCTAACCCTCAAACTCTCCGCCTCTCTCTTTTCCCTAACCCACAAATTCATTCCTCAAAGTCTTTGCCTCTCTCTCATCCCTCAAAGTCTCTGCATCTTTTTTTTTTTTTTTGACAGTTTGAAAGCTACAAGGAAGAGAGAAGATGATGATGATGATGATGAAGAAGATGAAGATGAAGATGAAGATGATTGAAACATAAGGAAATCATCGGCTCCACATGCATTTAGAGAGAAAAGAGGGGTTACGGATTTCAGAGAGATCTCCACCCCTCTACTCTTCCTCTGAGAGCAGAACCTCATTAAAGTCTTTGCATCTCAAATCCCTCATCTCTCTCCTTAATTCTCAGATCCCTTAAGTCTCTGCCACCATTGGGTTTGTATTTGATTTTGATTTTGGGTTTGGGTTATGGATTTTCAGTTAATGTTTTAATTTTGAGTTGATTTTTTGTGGATTTTGGGTTTCCATTGTTTTAACGGGTTTTGGTGGTGGTGGTTGTTTTAACGGGTGATGGTGGTGGTGGTTGGGTGGTGATTGTTGGACGGTGTGGGGTGGATGGTGGGATCTATGTTTTGGTGGTGGTGCTCTTGTAGGTTCTGTGAGACAGTGAGAGATGGTGGGTTTTGGGTTTTGTTTTAACGGATCTCTGCCGCCAGCAAGCTACAATCTCCGTTGCAGCACCGATCCACAAGCATCAAACAGTTCGTGTGTTTTTGTGCGTCTTTGTGTTGGTTTGTTTGTGTGGGTGTGTTTGTATGTATCAGAGGAGGAAGAAGATGATGAGGGAGAGAAGAAGTCTGAGTTAGTTTTGCAGATGGAGAAGAGAGAGAAAAAAGGGAGCGAAATGAGAAATTAATAAAATAATAGGATACACAGCTATAGTAACCGTGTATATATGCACGGTTACTGTAGCAAATATGTAAATATACACAGTTTTAGAAGGACTGATGTGGAAGATTTTTAGGGTAAAATGTGTAAAATTGGTTACTTTTTGAATTTTGCAAATGTTTACATCCACTGATGTGGATGCTCTAAGAATCTTAGAAGGTTCCAATAAGATTCTTATATTCTTGCTTCCTTAAGTCTTTATTTTATTTTAATTCATATTTTTATTATCTACCAACTAGTTATTTTTTCTCTTTCTGAAAAAGATAGTTAGACCATTTAAATATTATTTTTTTATTTTATTTTGAAAAGAAGACCAATTGATTACTTGAATGGGGTCTCTCTAATTATCATTGTCTTCCACAGTGAAGACAAAGTTTTATAAAGATCTTTCAATGTCACTTGAACTCGGTTGATACCACTTTCGTAACACATTTTCTACAAACCTGATTCAACCAAACCCAACTTCTTTGTAGGTCCAGTTTATGTATTATATTATATTTTATTCTTCTAAGCAAGACCCAAGCCCATGAGATATATTGTGGAAATTGAGGAAGTGTTGTTTAGAGGGTATGGGTCGGTTTTTTTTGAACCTTTTGCATGAGCCTAATCTGTGCGTGCTACCAAGTGAGCAAGGGACATTAATAGCACCTCAACCTCATGGAGGAGGTCTTATATCCGGAATTTTCACTCCAAAAGAGCTTTTATACTTTGGCTAACTGTGGCCCAAATTTTCTACCCTTACCCATTTTTTCCTTTAAATCATAGTTGGCTTTAATTGGCAATTAAAGCAAATATGAACCAAACATCAATTTAGCACCTTAGAGGTCCATAGTCTCATCTTGTAGCCTAAAAACTGGTCATTAAGGACACCTAAAGGCTGTTATAAAACTCTCCCCTAAGCTCAAAACAAAACCAACCCTGTTTTGCCCTTAGAGTTGAAACTTTAAAGTAAAGTTTAGCTACTAACATTCTCTTAATTCTGAACATTGGGAGTGGAAATATAGATACAGGAAAACCTCCCCTCTCTTTCTCATGTTAAAGATGATCAAGTAAATGACACAGTTAAGAGATAACATGTGTTGTTAAATGCACGTGTATCAACTAATTCAAATGGTGTGTTTCATCAGAAGTAGTCCTAACTTAGGCACACAGTGCGTTTTCATCTCATCCCAGCAAAGCAGCAGTTAGCTAGTTTTTCAAGAAGTTAGTTATGGCACAGGTTTGAGCGGGAAATTCTGTTTTGGTTGTTAGAGGATTTTTATAGAAGATATTTATAAGTGATCCAAGATTTTTGGATTCTTTGATTGACTATATATATTTGTGTACTATGTAAATTTCTCATATAGTGGAAATATCAATTTCTTCTTTCTCACAAATCTCTCTCTCTCTCACACACTCTTTCCTTCGTTCTCTTAGTATTTGCTCTAGAATCTTCAATCGCTTTCTTGTGATTCACTTAGAGAAGCTTAGCTTTCTTCATGGTATCAAAGCCACAAATGGCTTCTACTGCAATGTCATCTTCAACCTCAACAATGGCGTCCACTTTTGCAATGACGTCCTTATCCACTATTGCACCAATCAATTTGGTCAATCAACCTCTTCTGCTATTGTCAAACATGGCTAATATGATAACAGTGAAACTTGATAGTACAAACTATATAGTTTGGAAGCATTAGATCATGATGGTGCTTGATACCTACTCAATGTTTGAGTTGCTTGATGAAACTCAACTAATTCCTGAGAAGTTTCTCAAAGATCTTTTAGGAACAATCATAACAATTGTGAATCCTGATTACTTGATTTGGAAATTGAAGGAGAAAGCACTGGTTATATTCATCAGCTCAACACTTACACCTTCAATTCTTGCTCTTTCTGTGGGTTGCACTCAACAATGGAGGTGTGGAAGGTTCTTGAGAATCGTTTCTCCTCAATTTCAAGGTCACTCATCAAGAACCTCAAAGGAGAACTCTACAATATTAGAAAAGGTACAGATTCTGTAGATATATATCTATAGAAAATCAAGGTTATGAGGGACAAGTTGATGGCAGTTGGAGTAATTCTTGATGATGATGAATTGCTTCACATAGCAATCAAAGGTCTTTCAAAAAACTACAATGCATTTAGATCTGCCATACATACAAGGAGTATACAATTGAGTTTTTATGAACTCACTACCTTGCTTAGTACAGAAGAGGAATCACTTAATGATATTGGTGATATCAAGGATACTTTTGCAATGGCTGTGAATACTACTCCTAGACCTGGAGGTTATAATCAATATTGTTTATTTGTTTAGACCTTTTAAAGCAGATTATTTAGCCTAATATATTCACCAAGTGATTATTAGATTAATTATTTAAATCTTGGTTAAGCAAGCATATATCATACCATGCATAAATGCAGAAAAATAAATAATACCATGATATGATGACCCTAGAAAATCGATGAAACAAACTGTTTTAAGGTAAAAACTTGGGGAGGATTTGACCTAACTATCCTCAAGGTAAAGTAAATCCACTATAAGAGAGTTGAAGTTTTTACAATCAGATATAATCCTAAATCCATTACTACCTAATGTAGTAACCTACTGACATGACCATGTGCAAGCTTCGAATCCACGGACTCCTTCTCTTCTTGGATTTACAACAACACAAGCCTCCTTGCTTGTGACTTTGAGATCCCACTCAAAGATTTCAGATCACCATCAGTAATGATCTTGATGCAGCAACTATGTTCTACCAATGCTTGATTGTAATTCTTACTTCGATAGATTCTTATGTCGTTAGAAGGTACAAGACCTTTTAGATCTCACAAAGAGTTAACATACAAGTCTTCCAAAATGTCTTCAAAATGTGACTAGGGTTTCCCTTTTATATGTAGAGAGGTTAAATGAAACCCTAAACTTTTTCGTTGGCTTGGGCCTGTTTAAAAATTCTTTAGAAAAAATTGTACTTGCGATTTTCGATCAGTCGAGTCTAATTCTCGATCGGTCGAGCAAGATAGAAAGTCATTTGCTTGTTCTGCAATTAGCTGGACTTGAAACTTTGAAACACATACTTTTAAGGATTGCCTAACACCTAGACTATACATGTTTTGTTCTCGGTTTGACAACATAATAAAAATATGATCCTAAACATTTACACCTAAATCTTTAGAACTTAACAAATATAATCAGTATAATGGTAGAAGAAGAGGAAGAAATGGAAATAGAGGTAGAGGTTCCAAATTTTCTCCACATCAATACTCTTCATACTCACCAAATAAGAATCAATCGAATCAGTTTTCTCCAACATAGGCTTAAGGTCCCAAGTCTAAGAGACCAACCTGTCAAATCTGTGAAAAGATTGGTCATCTTGCCATTGACTGCTATCATAGGATGGACTATGCTTTTCAAGGGAATCATCCTCCTACAAAGTTAGTTGCCATGGCTACTGCTTTAAATGCATCAATTACTCAAGAACAACCTTGGCTTGCTGATAGTGCACCCATTGATCATGTAATATGTAGCCTAAATGCACTATCTTTTCCTAAGCCTTACAATGGACAAGATCATCTTATTGTTGGTGTGGGCGCAGTGGTTTCCTCCTAAATGGACATGGGAGTATGCCTTAGTTGAGTGGACTGGGATAGAGAAAGGATGGAGTCGCTACCTAGATTAGGTTTGGGTCGGGCAACGATTCCAGTTGAAGCGGATCCATCCTATGCCTCATTAGTCTTTGGTGCGCGTTGAGGTTTTTTCTTCCTTCCATTTACATAGCGCCTTTACGTGGAAGGACTAATCTTACTACTAGAATATGAGTTTAGAGTTTAGGTTTAATTTTGAGAAGGTGTTAGGCACCCAAAAACGCTCGACCCGTGTGTCGGCTTCCACTCATTGTGTCTTACATCTTAATCTCATTAAAGGCATATTCAACATCATTATTCTAAACTCACATACACACTAGTATATATCTAAGCATACAACATGACATTTCATCCCAAAACCTAAGACACATCTATCATGCCTCTCGCATCGAACCTATGCATACATCTATCATGTACATCATATCATTTCATCCAAGGCAGTAAGCAAATCATGGCATAAACATATAAACATGTTATTGCAGCTCATTATCAAGAACAACTCATCCAAACAAACATGTTCATCCTCATCATTACACTTATACCCAATGCATGTTCATATGAATGCATGACTTACCTCACTTACCTTACTGCATCACAGCATCTATGCATCAATGGATGGACATGTGAATGCATACTCGTGGTATCAAAGAAAGAAATGGAAAAGAAACCCTAATTTAGCATGTTAAAGAAAAAAAAACAATTAAACAAAGGAACAAAGACTTAAAAACATAAAAACAGGACAAAATAGAGGCATATTAAGTAAAATAAATAGAAAAAAAAAACTCGGATTAGGGTTTTTGGGCTTGAGTACGTGTACGCATATATAGGGCCTGCATATGTAGCCCAGTTGTATGCATACATATACTTTATGTATACATGCACATGCAGTAAGCATGCATATGCATACATGCCCCAAAACCCTAACCTAAGGTAAAAAAACATATTACAACATAAAGAAACAAAAGAAATAAGAGAATTAAAGATTAAACAGAGAAAAATAAAAGAAAAAAAAGACTTAGAACTTGTACCTTAAACACAGAGCTCCTTAGCTTAATTTTGATTGTTCCTCTAAGTCAAATCTATTCACAATCAAATAAAAAAGTGATTAGTAATCTTAAACTCGAAGATCAAGGCTAGAAAAGGTCCTAATCAAAAGAAAATTGACTTGAGGATATTTTGTGAAAAACTTCCTCTTTGATTCACTATTTCTAGTGAATCTTAGGTTTTCCATTAGGATTTTCTATGTGTATGGCCTTTTATATTAAGAAAATTAGAGTTGGGAATGGCTCCCAAACCATGTGGGATTCGTTCTAAACCTCAATCTTTAATGTAGAAAACTTGCCTTTCATAGTTCTAGAACCCTAGCATGCGTACGCATGAAGCTTGTGTACGCAGGTTTGGAGCATGCGTACGCAGGAAAATAGCTTTATTTTATTCATAAAAGAGTTATATTTTCCATAGAAACCTTCCTTAAGTCAATTTGTAATCTGATTGGGCTCTAAACTAACCTTTGGCCATGGGGAATGTCATCTACTAGGGTAAGAGTGTATAGGGTGTCTACCTTATCTACCCCGGGAAATCTGGCATAATAAACTTGGACATCCACATGCTCAAGTTCCACAATTTCTTTTTCCAAAGTTTAAATTTTCTACCAATAAGTGTAATCTCACATCTTGTACACATTCCTTAGTGGTAAAATGCATAAACTTCCTTTTAATCTATCTCAATTTACTACACATTCACCTTTTGAATTAGTGCATTCTAATGTATAGGGTCTTGCCTCAGTTTCATTTGTCAATGATGCCAAATATTATGTGCTATTTGTTGATCATTATACTCATTTGACATGGATTTACTTACTTAAGCAGAAGTCTGAAGTCTTTTCCATGTTTGTCAAGTTCAAAACTGTTAGGTTCTAAGGATTAGGAACTAATGTATTAGAACTCTAATTTGTATTGTTGGCAAACCATGATCAAAACAGGTTTTAGTCTTGTTTAGACTTGCTCAAAGGGTATGCGTTTTATGTAAAGTTGGAATCGAGTTACTGCAGAATTTATTATGCAATTCTATTTGGCTTGATTGATCGAAAATTAGACTCGATCGATCGAAACTTGGGCAAAATGTTTTTCTGCAAAATTTTCCAACTTAACCCAAGCCCGTTTGACGTGTAGGGTTTTATGTTTTGTCTTAAGTATAAAAGAGAAAACCCTAGCCACGTTTTGATTGCTCCTTATGCTGTGTGTGTGAATCTTTTGTAAGATCAAGAGGTGGTTGCCTTCACACATACTTAGGGTTTCCAAGATTATGTCAAGAACTTGGTGATCGATTCAGTTGCTGCATTAAGAGCTTAAAGATATACAAGCGGGAGTGCTTGTACTTGCTAGAGAATCCAAGAAAGAAGAAGTCCGTGGTCTCAGAGCTTGCATATGGTCGTGTCAGTAAGTTTCTACTAGTGGGTAGCAATAGGATGTTAGTGGTCTAAGTCGCTATTGTAAAACTTCGATTCTTTCATAGTGGATTCAGGTTTACCTTGAGGATAGCTAGTTTAAATCCTCCCCAGGTTTTTACCAGTGTGGTTTCCTGGGTCATCATATCTTTGTATTCTTTATATTTCGCATTTTACATTGATATGATTTTATGATTGTGTTAACCTAGATCTGAAATTTGGACTAAGTAATCACTTGGCTAATTCACTAGGTTAATCCGATTGTGGTTTTAAGGGGTCTAAAAACAAACAAAAACCATGGTTGAAACTCAATTTTCCTCCAAAATTAAGATTCTGAGATTAGATGGTGGTGGGGAATATGTTTCCAAATCCTTTGAATCTTTTCTATCTGGAAATGGTATTCTCCACCAACTATCTTGCTCATATACAACCAACAAAATGGTTTGATGGAATGGAAACATAGACATCTTATTGAAACCACTATCACTTTTCTCTTTGAAGCTTCTACTCCTTCCACTTTCTGGTCTTATGTTGTCTAAACTGCTGTTTTTCTTGTCAATTTTTTGCCTACTTTTGTTCTGACCTTTTCATGATATTAGTCAACTTAAGGTGTTTGGCTGTGCCTGTTATTCTCTTCTCAGACCATATAACTCTCATAAGCTAGATCCTAGAACTAAAGAATGTATTTTTCTAAGATATTCCACTACTTCTAAAGGTTATTTGTATTTTGATCCTAGTTCTAAAACTGTGTATACCTCTAGATATGTTCTATTCAATTACACTAAATTCCCATATCCAAATATGATCTCTTCCTCTCAGTCACAGTCCCTTTGGTTCTCCAATCTTCTCTATTTTCACTCTCTTAATCAACCTTCTGTCTTAGGTCCATTGCCTTTTTCTAATTCCATTCGTTCCACTTCCCCTTCCAATTCCATTTCTGACTTTTCAACTCCACTGTTACATACTACATTTGATCCTATTCCATAATCCACTTTACCTACTCCAATTGCTCCCATTTCTCCACCTATAGATTTACCTACTATTCCTATTGATCCTAATCCATTACCTATTGTTCCTGTTAATCAACACCCTATGCAAACTAGATCCAAAAGTGGAATTTCTAAACCTAAACTTTGCTATAAAGCAGGGATGGACCCGCCGGGGGGGGGGGGGGCTTGGCCTAAAGAAAAAAAGGGAAAAAGTTTCCCAAAGAAAAAAAGAGAAATTTTTTTTATTGGTTATATATATATATTTATTTATTTCTAGAGCTGCACTTCCATCTTCCAAAATCTTAGACCCCCTTCCCATTAATTAGCTTAGCCGACCCGCAGATACCCGGCCTGGCTCGACCCTAATGGGTCGGATTTTACCCGGCCCGATAAAGAATAGGGTCGGGTATGGGTTTTAAAAAAAAACCGAAGCGGGTTTGGGTCGGGTTCGGTTTTTATCAAAAAACCCAAAACCCGACCTGGATAAGACCCGGTTATATATATAATTACTAAATTACCCTCACATATATAGTTAAAAACCCTAAACTTTTCTATTCCTCTCCTCATTTCAACTCACACCTCTGCCTCTCCCTCTTCATCTCTCAGCTCTCTCACACACATGGCCACAAGCCCATAGGCAGACTAAGCAGTCGAGCACAGGCACAGTCCTCTACCCCTCTCATCTTCCTCACGCCGCCACCGCACAAGCTTTACCCCACACTGCGGCTGCACAGGCTCTCTACTCTCTCAACTTCGTTTCGTCCTCGCCGTTGCCGATCTCGCACTGTCGCACAGTCCTCTACCCCTCTCATCTTCCTCGCCTATGGCAACAAGCGTGACATGGCCTCACTCCACCTCATTCTCCAATTTTTATTTTTATTTTTATTTTTTTATTTTTTTTTCTGGGTTTAGTTCGCCTTAATTATGTGAGTTTGTGTTTATGATTTCTGAAAGGGAAAAATGAAAATCATAGATCTGAAATTTGTGTTTGGTTTGTGATTTTGAAAGGGAAAATCGTAGATTTGAAATCTGTATTTGTGATTTCTGTGTTTATGTTTGTGATTGTGTTTGGATTTGTGTTTGTGTTTGTGTTTGTAATTTTGGGTCGAAAAATCATAAATCAAAATTTTTGTTTCTGATTTTGGGATGGGCTGGTCATGAGGGACGGGGCCCGTGGGGGCGGGTACAGGTCCCGGAAAAAAAATCCGTTTAGTAAACGGGCCGGGTCTAGGTATGAAAAAACCCGACCCGAACTCGACCCGTTGCCATTCCTAGTACTAGCATCAGGTGTTCTAAATGATAAATATTTAGCATTTAGAACATCAAATACCAAAAGTACTACTGTACGAGATATTTCAAATGCTATATTAAAGTTACATAAGTAAGTTTTGGTTTGTGAAAATAATTTTTTTTTGCAACAGTTGATGCTCTTAAGAAACAATATTATTTTGTTTTTGTTGGTAGATGATTACATCTTAATGTATTAAGAAACAATGATTTTGTATATTTATCTTTGTTAATATTTTGTTAGTACTATATGGATATCTATTTGGATTTTTTTGTTACGCTTCGGCCCCCCTAGCTTGAAATCCTAGGTGTAAAGCTGCTCTTGATTGTTCTTTCACTGAACCCCCTACCTACAAGATTGCCTATTCTTATCCAAATTGGTGCAAGGCTATGAATGTTGAATTTGATGCATTGCAGAAATAGCAGACCTGGGTGCTTGTTCCTCCATCTCCTAATGTTAATCTTGTTGGATGTAAATAGGTTTATAAACTTAAGCTTCACAATGATGGCTCCATAGCTTGTTGCAAAGCAAGGCTTGTAGCTAAGGTCTTCCATCAGCAACTAGACATTGATTATATTGAGACATTTAGTCCATTGATCAAACCTACAACAATCAGATTAAAACTAGCCATTGCAGTGAGCTTTAACTGGCCTATGAGACAGTTGGATGTATGAAATGCCTTTCTCCATAGTCATATCAAGGAAGAGGTTTATATGCAACAACCTCTAAGCTACATTGATCAATCCAAACCTCAGCATGTTTGCAAATTACTAAAATCTCTCTATGGCTTGAAACAAGCTCCTCGAGCTTGGTTTGAGAGGTTTACCTCACAATTTCTTCATCTTGAGTTTGTAGCTTCTTTTGCAGACACTTCTTTATTTGTAAATCACTCTAGTCCTACTGTTCTCTATTTCTTTGTATGTTGATAATATAATCATCATTGGAAATGCTTCTGCTCAGATTTCAAATTTTGTTCATGCTCTCAGTTCTACCTTTGAACTCAAGTAACTTGACCCTTTTAATTACTTTCTTGGTATTCAGATAACTCCTACTAAGTCTAGTCTCACCTTGTCTCAGTCTAAATATGCATCTGACATTCTTTATAGATTCAATATGCATAACTCCAAGCCCACTAAAACTCCATACTGTCCTGCTACAAGGCTTACTCCTACCACTGGGTCTCTTCTCACTGATCCAACTACTTATTGGAGCATGGTTGAGGCTTTATAGTACCTTACCTTTACTAGACCAAACTTGGCATTCAGTGTTCACTAGTTATGTCAATTCATGCAATCTCCTACTACTACCCACTTAGAGGCTGCAAAGAGAGTACTTCGTTATGTTAGAGGTACCCTTAATTATGGTGTTCACCTTTCTCGTGGGCCTCTCCCTTTATTTGCATTAACTGATACTGATTGGGCAGGGGATCCATTTGATAGGAAATCCACTACTGGTTTCATTGTGTTTTTGGGGTCTAATACTGTCTCATGGTCCTCTAAGAAGCAAACCATGGTTTCCAGGTCCTCCACTAAAGCTAAGTATTGTGCATTGGCCCTTACAGCTGTTGAGCCTTCTTGGCTCAGAACATTATTTCGTGAGCTTCATATTTTTCTTCATCATATTCCAATTCTTTGGTGTGACAATGTCTCTGGCATTGCCTTTGCTTCCAATCCAGTGTTTCATGCCTGTACCAAAGCACATCGAGGTGGACTATCATATTAATCAAGAAAAGGTTCTTTGCTGCAATCTTTGTGTTCAATTTGTATCTAGCAAGGGCAATCTTGCTGAAGTGTTTACTAAACCTTTGGCTGCTCCTCTCTTTCTTCTATTTGGCGACAAACTCATGACTTGTTCCTCCCCTATTCATTTAAGGAGGGATGTTGAATATGATCAGGTAAAAGACACCATTAAGAGATAACACGTGCTGTTAAACATGTGTGTATCAACTAATTCAAACGGTGCATTTCATTAGAAGTAGTACTAACTTAGGCACACAGTGCGTTTCATCTCATGCTAGCAAAGTAGCAGTTAGTTTTTCAAGAAGTTAGTTACGACACGGGTTTGAGTGGGAAATTCTGTTTTGGTTGTTAGAGGATTTTTCTAGAAGATATTTATAAGTGATCCAAGATTTCTGGATTCTTTGATTGACTATATATATATAAGTGTGTGTGTGTGTGTACTGTGTAAATTTCTCATATAATGGAAATATCAATTTTCTCTTTCTCAGAAATCTCTTTTTCTCTCCGTCCCTCACTCTTTCTTTCGTTCTCCGAGTATTTGCTCCAGAATCTTCAATAGCTTTCTTGTGATTCACTTAGATAAGCTTAGATTTTCTTCACCTCATGACCTCCCTCAATTTCCTCTTTTGGCTTACTATGGGTCGTAGTTTCAAACCTATTGTTTTTATGCATTGTTCTGCACTTTTGTTATTAAACTTTAGAGCAAAGGCCCATTCAAGTAGGATGCATTCTCAAAATTTTGAAGCTAGGAGGTGGAAATATGCGTACAAGGGAGCCTTCCTTCTCTTTTTCATGACCTCTCTCAATTTTCTCTTCTCGTTGACTGTGGGTCAAAATTTCGGACCTATGTTGTTTTATGCATTTTTTAGCAATTTTGTTATTGGAATTTTGATTTCTCTCCTGTTAAAGCACCATTAGCCTCTATTCACTAAATATTGATGAAAGCTTGAATTTGTGTAAAAACACAAGAGCTTGTTTAGATCCCAAATTAAAAATTACGGCTCGGTTGATTTTACTCTAACTTAACTAAGTGTGGAATAAGAGTAAATGCGAGCGAACACACTATAAAACTACTCTAAGCCATTTTCATCAAATAAAAGCAATAAAATGAAAGCTAAAAGAGTAGGGAAGAAAGATACAAATAAAAAATAACACTGCGATGTGTTATTGAAGAGGAACCTGAAGAACTCGGTGAAAAACCTCTTTGCTGCCCTCCAAGTGGTAAATCGATCCACTAGAGAATAAGTTGGAGTACACAAATGACAAAAAACCCTCCAAGCCTAGTCTACCCCATGTACTTGAGCCCTCCAAGCTCTTGCTACCAATTGACTTGATGAAGCCTTATCTTCTCTAGCTCTCTAGATCACACAATTCAGCTCGATTGCATCCACCAAACAATTGGCTTCTTCCAATGCTTTCCAGTAGCACCAAAATCTCACTTTAACTCAGAATGGGTGTGGTAAGTGTTTGGGCTATCAACCTCTCAAGGATTTGGAAATGTGGAGGTAGGAGTTGAGGAAAACCACAAAGGATTGTGTAGAAGATTGTGGGTATAGAAATCTCTAACTCTCAAGGGTAATATCTAGGGTTTTCTCTCTGAAAAGCACTCCACACAATATGTGGATAATGTGGGTATATATAATGTGGGTGAAGACATGGTGTAATAGATATGCCAAAATAGCAAAACAAAATGTTTCGCAGGAAGGCCTTACTTGCGAAATACTCACGAAAACCAGTTATCATAACTCTTCGCATTCCAGTCATGTGCTTTGTACGTGGCTCACTTTGCGGGAAGGCTTCTCGCGAAACTTCTCGTGAAATCCACTTTGTCTTCAATAGGCGCTTGAGTCTTCACACTCTATCTTACACACAACCCATACAATAAAATCCCACATAAAATACAGGGTACATATGATTGAACAACAATACAATCAAATTTGGCACGGAATTAAAGCCAACACAAAATAGTTGTAAATAACAACTTTACAATTGGAATTTTGGACTTGATACTCTCCACAAACAATCACTTATAAAGAACTCAAGGGGAGATTTGAGCCATTCTCGCTTTTGGCCGTTGTTGCAAAATGTCTTGACAAACTCTTTCTTCCTTTTAAATCTTAATCTAATTTTAAGTTAATTTTTTATTTTCAACCAACTATTTTAAATGACATGTAGACCGAAAGGAGTGTCTAATTGTCAATTTCTTTGAAATGCTCTGCTGAGACATTCAAATAATAAAAAAATTATTATTTTTTATTTATTTTTCAAAAATATGCTAAAGTTTATTTTTTTTTTAAAACCCATTAAATTTATTTAATTATTATTTTAGTCTTTAAAATTTTAATCTTGTTAATTTCATCTCCCAATTTTGCAATTATTGTCATATGACCCTCTCATCTACTGCCATTAAAATTAAAATGCTATTGTCAACCTTTAAAAATCATTGTAGTTTTTGTTTTTACAATTTATAATAATTAAAAATGACCACTAAAATTTCCAATAATTAGGAAATGATATAGAACCTTTTATTTTTATTTTTATTTATTTTTTTAAAATGAAGCCTATAACGACATTGTCTCATTCAAACTTAGTCCATTCACAATTGTGATCATTGCTATTGCCTCTTGTTAAAAATAGTCTCAAATTCTTAATTCGATTTGGTTTGAGTTTCCTTGTCAAGAAATGAAAGCTTATCATTTGGGTGGAAGACAAGGATTCTCATTGATATTAAAGGAAAAAAATGTATTCTTTGTTCAAGAAGTAATATGTATTTCTTGTCTATCAAGGAATAGAATTAGAGCTTTATAAATAGGTAATGTTGCAAAGGATTTGATGGTCTTTGCTCAAGGGTCTTCTCACATGAGGACAGGAGAAGACTTTTAGAAGAACGTGAGTTATTTTTTTTCAAAAAGTAGTTTGGTAGATTTTTTGGGATTAAAAGATTACCCGTTGTTATGTGTTGGAAGTTTATTTATTTATTTTTTTGGTGAGTGTAAGAGAGTTTTTAATGTAGACATGGATTTGGCCGAATTACATTAAATATTTGTCTCGTGTAGATATTTTAATTCGTGTGAATGTGCTTCTGCTAATCCTAATTCACAATAATTGATATTATAGATTTTTCTATCGCACAACACCCCTTCTTCTCTTCCCTATCACCTCCTCTCATTTAGAGGCACACATGATAGAAAACTACAAAAGAGATTCCCAAACTGCCAATTGTACAATGCCCATCAAGCACAATCACACAATCAAATAGCATAACCACCCAAAATTACAAGCACAACCACCCAAAACTGAAAACTCACTTGCCATTAGGGCTGTCTATAAGTTGGTTTGGGTTGAGTTTGTGTCCAACTCAAACTCAACCTCACAACATCGGGTGGGGAAAATCTTAACCCATAACCAACCTGAATGGAGCTTCAAATCGGCCGGATTGGGTCTTATCGGTTTAGAGTATGCTCCCAGGGTCAACATCTTGCCAATTTTGGCCAAAATCTTGTTGGATCTCATGAGATCTGGCCTATATTCCTCTAGATCTATCAAGATCTAGCTGAGATCCCTCTAGATTTGTCGAGATCTCCTTATATCAGAGGAGTTAAGAGTTTAGGCTTACTGGATTTTTGGCTGAAACTTGTGATTTCTTACGGGGAGAGGACAAGTCATTGGGTGGGTTGGGTTCATCGGTTTCTCAGATAGCCAAATTGCAACTCGAACTGACAGTATCAGGTCCTGGCATTGGTGACTTGTGGCCGATCAAACCACTGCTTGGATCGGGCGGTTATTGGGTGGAGAGCTACTAGTTCTGGCAGTTCTTTGGGTTAGGGCGGTTGGTGGACAGGCCTACTTGCCATAATAATATTTTGTTGGGGTCCTTTTTGTCACCTTACCATGCTTCAAACTTTGATTGGCTTGGCTTTCGGACCTGAGTTAAAGTTGATAAGTCGAGCCCGCTGTTTGCATCAACACAAGAGTTAAGAAGGCTCGTGAATTGTCTTGGAATTGCACTTTAGTCAACAAACCTGCAAAACAGAAGTAATATGTGATTTCCAACCAAGTATAGGGATGTACGATGTGGAATAACAAAAGTGGGTAAATTTGGAGCAATGTGGTAAGGGAGAAAAAAGACCCTCCGTTTGTGCTTCCTAACATAAAGAAAACTTATCGTGGCATCTACTGAATGTATTGGATAAAAACTGTGCATGAGAGAGTAATCTCTTCTCTCAGGCTGGGACATTTTTTTGGCTTTAATGGAAGTTGAGAGGATCTGCCAAGATCCTCTAGTTGAAGATCAAAGACACATATCGAGATAAGTTTAGGAGTCCAGCTTGGAACTGAACGCTAGCCCATAAGAAAAGACTAACAACCAATGTGTTTCTTATCCCCTGGAGGGGGAACTAGCCCAAGGCCTAAATTGCAGAGGAAGAATGCACGATAAGATTCTTAAGGTTGATTTTAATATAACTTAAATAACCACCCTACAATAGTACTAAGTCAGTGCAGCAATCCCAACCACAAGTCAGCATAGACAATTTATCCAGCAATTAATCAGTATAAGAAAAATTCAGTGGTTAATAACTCAGAAAGATGCTAACAACCTTTGCATTTCATCTTCTGGTAAGAAGTCAAAAAAATGAAAAAAACTCAATAATAACAGACATATCGTATTCATCAACAGTAAAACTATAAAATAATATGGGTTCTTCCCATTATAATCATAGAGAAAAGAGTGAAAACTCGGTGCAATTGAAGGGAAAAAAAGGGTGTCCAATCGTGTGCAACAGTGCTTCGAGCAAGCCTTCTTTCACAAAGCATACTTAGGTGATGACCATATGGTGGAGTTTTGTGTTGTTGTGATGGCGAGGTTAGTTCAATGAGGCTTCGAGAGTGGGTGTTCTATGAGAGGAATGAGCTATGTGAGAACTACAATTCAAAAGTAAGGGTGCTACGCATATTCTGCTTATTATTTTTTTGGGTTCCGCCTTCTTGGTTCATTTTCAACTGATGCCCTCACTTTTATAGTCTCTCGGAGTGAAATGATGAGGGTTGGTAGAAATGAGGAGGTCTGATTTGATAGGCCACGAGCTTTGATCGTTCTTTCTTAGTTCTTAGACAAAGATGGAGGAGTTCTTAGACTAGCTATCACTTCTGCAAGTTGAGCTGCCAATCACAAGACCAACTCCCCTTGACCACCCCAAGGCCTCTTGAAGATTATGAATTTCTATAATGGTTTTTAGCACCAAGCTTCAATAAAGATCACTCAAAGTATCTAATTGTGTAAGGCTTAGGTCTCCTATCTAAGGATTTGGCAATTTGAGAAGGTAAAGGTAGAGACTACAATGGGCTTTTCTCCTAAGGAAAATAGGTGGTTAACTGATTTCTCTCAAGTTTGCAATCTTGCTCAACCGAGATGATAGGCAAGGGCCAAGCGTGACTCTTTGCCTGACTGCTTTTTGAAATCCACACTTGCTTGACAGTTCAGCTGACAGCCTTATCTCACTTGACCGAGATTCTTCAGGCATCAGCTCCAATTACAGCACTTGGACTCTCATCTCAAATACATTCAAACCCAAAATTGTACAAATACATAGGAATTTAATTTGCACGAAATACACGAAAATTTGGCACTGAATATGCCAATGCTTAAATCCTAGCAGGCGGCAAAGTTTATCTAACTTTGAAAGTAACAGTTATAATGGATGACTAAGAAATAATTCTAAATCAGAGCATAACAGAGAGAGGAAAAAAAAGCATATCATTCATTTGTTTTGTTTTGCTTTTTTCTTTCTTTGGAATGAGCTAGATTTTATTCAACAAACAAACAAGAAGCAGCAAGTTGCAAACTATACCATCATCAAAACAAAACCAAACTAAATACACTCAGCCAGCTGTAGGATAAAAAAAACCAGCACCAAATCCAATCAAAAACAGCAAAGGAATTCTCCAATGGCTACACAGAATCCTATTTTGGATAGAATTCCTTCTAAGCTGCACCAGCTTAATTTTTTCATCATGAATACTGAAAAGAGTAATTTTGGATGTGTATAACCTCATTTAGTGCTCATATGTTATGCTGGGCCCGCACTATGTTATGCTGCAACTTGGGATGAAGTCAGTAAATCAAATAATCGTGTATTACCCTTTTGCCTTTGAATTAGGCAAAGTGAATTAATTTGGTTGTTCTTCAGCCTGGCTTATATCATTCATGTTGATTCCTGCAACAAATGAAAGCATCACCATTAAATTGCTAGAGCATTCTAGTTAATATATATATATATATATATATAAATAAACCTTCTGACATTCTCAATTATTTGTTTCTCAAAAAAAAAAAAAAAATCTCAATTATTTATTTATTTTTTCTTTGATTTTCACTGAAACTGCAGTTTCACATGTAGAGAAACCAATAAAGTTGCTATATATAGTCAAAAGAGTTTATAGTTCACATACAAGAATTTGTGATGTAATAGTAATTCGTAAAACAGAAAGAACTAACCTCCACAGAATGTAAAGGCAAACTCTTTGTTGTAGTCTGACCACTTTTCTTCAATTTCCCTCTAGATCTTCTCAGCTGCCTTCTTCTCCTTTTCTGCATTAGTGGCCACATCCCACTTTTCCTTCAGCTTCTTTCCATCGGTGTCGATTATTTTCTTCTCTTCCCTTGCTTTTCCCTTTTGTTTTAGATCATTTATCTGTCCTTTGGCTCCAGATATACTCTTTCCAACTGTTGACGTTTTTTGCTTGTGCACTTTCTGTTGTAGCTCATTGATCTGTGATTCATTAATACTCTGAATTGTTGCCTCAACTGAATCAAGCTTCAAGAAATTTTCTTTATTCTTTTCTAGTTGAGATACTATCTCAGCCATAGGCTTGATCAGATTGGTGCACCTTTCAATGGTGTCATTGGCTTGGCAGAAATGGCTTTCAGAACTGTGAAGTCCTTTAAGAATTGAAGCACTAGGGATTTCATTCCAATCGAGTTGCCATGACTCATCCAAGTCACACAACAATTCTAATGCCAAATTTAAAGAAATGGAATGACCAGGAAAAAGTGCAGAAGAGAAGTCGGTTGCTAATACAGTTTTACAATGTCCAATGCATTGTCTATGTCAGATTGACCTGGCCTGGCTTTCTTGGGCTGCACATTTGTTATGAAACAGCTGGATGCAGACTAACAAGTTTCAGAATTGGCTCCCAAGTGTAGAAGGACTCCATATCATCATCCTCACTGTCATTAGACACAGTAGAAGCCTCTTCATGCCCAACCATTGGTGGAGCATTTAATCCAGTAGTTTCATATGTTGGAGTAGTTACTGCAACTGATGACTTTTCAAGTTCTGTAGTAGGAATGTAGGATGACAGATTGATGGTTTTACGTGTTTCTTCTCTGCAGCTTCTGTGTGCTTCTTTGAGGCTGACCTAGGGACCAAATGAGTTTCTTTTTCCTTCTTCTTCCTCATCTACTAGTTGTGGAGACCTGATGCTTGTTTATAGAATTCATTGGAAGAATCCTTCATAATAGATAAAACATAATGAGAAATTATTGTTCAAGGCAAAGAGAATTTTAAGATGATCAGATTGAGAAAGATGGTAACTTTTGTACCTATCAAAAAAAGAAAGGCAATAACCTTTTTGGATCCGGTCTCTTCCTGTTCTGCTTTTGGTTCATTTAGTACCTCATCAACAGCTTCTGTAGTTGGCCCTTATAAAAACTGTGAATCAATTCTAACACGATCAAGAACATTATTTACAAAATGAGAATATACCTCTTCTCCATACTAAGGTAAATGGATTCATGAAGACTAAAAAAAGTCAATGTCACATATAGGTAGTTAAATGTGGGGAGTGATACTCTCTCTTTCTCTCTTAAATGATTGAGGTTTGTCCCAGGGGTTAGGAGAGAGAGATTTGAAACAGTAAGCTTCATTTCATGGTGTGTGGTCTGCAGTCAATTGTGTTTAACTCTTGGGATTAAAAGAAGTGAACTTCTTTACAAGCTGATGATTAGCACGTATCTAATTATATTTTGGATAAATTTATTTCTATCAATTAAATCATAGATTTTTCAGTCAGAGAAGTTTTGTTTGCAGTGCAAAGAGTTGGACAACGATGAGTTGGTTCTTTCTCAATAACACTACCAAACAACATAATCGAATTGTGAAGCAAACCATCTTTTTAAGGGTGGAATAAGATAATTATATATATAAAAAAAAGGATGGAATAAGATACATGAGAGAGCACCATATTATGGTGTGATTAGCTCATACACTAACACAAGGTGGAGTCAAGAAAAAGAGAATGTTTTGCCTTTTACCTTTTGATTTTGCTTTAAGCAAGATGAATTTGGTTTGTTTTTAGCCTGGTGTGCATCATTTATTCTATCGCTGAAACAAATGAAATATATTAATAACTTTTAAGGAGAATTCTTGTTAAGCTTATAATGCTAACATAAATATACAGATTCTCAATTTTTAGTTTTATTTTTTTGGTTTATTCAATTGTGGTTTAATCTTCACTGCAAGTTCACATCTGGAGAAACTGATAGAAAAAGCCATAATAAATACTATAGCATGTTGCATGTGTGAGGCAAAACACAAAAAGGTCAAAAGAAGCAGAGAAACAATGCTATAAGACACACACACACAAAGTGTGAATGTGAAGAGGTTGCAGTTTGAACGTTTAAATCTTGGTTTTATGCAGGGAAGTTCAAGACTTCATGTCACAATTAGGGGAAAATTTTCTGTAGCAATAAATATTAATATTCCATTTTACCAGGTCCAGAGAAACATAAATTCCATCCAAACAAATTAAATAGAGTAAGTTCATGTAGAAAATGTTAGTATATTTCAAAGACTACATAGTTAGTTGGCATATTAGAATCTATGGTGGTAAATAGTTGACATTCTATGATAATAGTAATTAGTGAAACAGTGTATAGTATGCGAAGTACTAACCTCCCAAGTGTGGAAGAAAGTGATACTAAGCTGATGTTGAAGAAGCTGTAGGGAAATCAATCTCCAGGTCAGGAATGTGCATAACCTTTGGCCTATCTGGACCTCCTCCACCTCCTTCCTCCATTTGACAACGCTCTGTCAATAGTGGACATCTTTGTATTTGCAAATGTTGAAGAGAGCTAGGAAGCCCATCTTCAGGCAAGGACTGGAGCATAGGGCAGTCCTCAATGTAAAGGTCTTTGAGCGAAGGGAGGCTTTTCAGTATCTCCTTGGGGCCTAGAGACTGTAGAAAGGGGCATGAGCCAATACTTAAACACTCCAGCGTAGCAGGTAGCTCCTCTGTTAATTTCACAAGCATTGGACAGTTTCGAATGGAAAGTAGTGTGAGAGATAACAAAGTTGACAGTGACGCTTCTTTGCTTTCGGACAAAGACATCAGATCTTTGCAATCACGAATGTACAATGCCTTGAGGCCAGGAAGCTGGGGCCATTGTGGAAGTGAGGTGAGGTTTGAGACGCCGGATATAACCAGTGAGTATAGAGAGCTAGTATTTGCTATTGCCCTCACTAATGTTCCATCAAGACATGCATCCAGTGCTAAATGCTGAAGACGTTCAGCAAAATGTGGTTGTGGGAGAGCAACTAATAACTCACACCCACTGATCTCCAACTTTTGTGGAGCGAAGTCTATTGGCAGTGTCTGTAACTTGGGGCAGCTTGTTACATTCAGTTCCAACAAATTAAACCAGGACCCACACATAGGCTCCCAAGCCGTCACTACTTCACTCCAATCCTCCAGAATAAGATTGTCAATAAGAGTTAGAAACATCAAACTTGGGGCCACTGGAAGAGCCCTTAGGGATTTGCAGCTTTTGATCTTCAAAGTTCTCAACTTTGGAAAGCAGTTGGGTAGCTCCCTCAGTTTGGGGCAGTTGCTAAACTTTAGCCGTGAGAGGGAAAGGGCATCTGACCTCTGGCCATTTCTCCAACTCCTGCATACCTTTGACGCAGAGAACTCGAAGATTGGGTATCTCACCAAGAGTGAGAGTTTTGCAATTTGTGCAATCATTCAAGGTAATACTAACCAAATTTTGGAGCTGCCCTTCTCTCATCCAAGCTGGAAATTCATTGCCCCTGTATTGACAAATTTGGAGCTCTTTGAGGTTTGAGTGAGGTTGTAGGCCTTCAAGTACAATTTTTTCAGTTGCATCATCATGTGTATTGACAACCCTGTCACTCCATTCAAACACCAACTTCCTAAGGTACTTCTTCTCATTCATCTTAGCCTCCACTACATTAACCACATTTTCTAGCTGTGAGATATGTAATGTTCCTGAGAGATATGCCATGTTCTTCAGTTCTTCAATTCTGTATCCAATCTTGTTGCCAACCCGAAATGCATGCCAATTCTGCAGACGGGTTAAGTTCCCCACTTTTGGAGGCAGGACGGAGAACTTGAACCAGAATAAATCCTCGAGCTCCATATGTCGCAAATTAACCAAGTTCCCAAGGTCCTTGGGCAATTTGAAAAGCCAAGGGCACCCCAAGAGTTTCAGTGTTTCCAAATTATAGAGATTACAAATTGAGTTGGGCAGAAATTTGATTTCTGTTCTAGAGAGGTCAAGGTAGCGTAACAACTTCAACTCATCAATTGAGCTGGGCAATTCCAAGATCATACTTGAACTAAGATCCAAGGTCCGGAAGTATCTCATTGTATGAAATGCTCTGTCAAGGGCTTGACCAAAGTTTTTCAGGTAGTGACTAGGAAATAGAAGTGACCGCAGCTTCCTAGCATTCTCAACAATCGTCAACATAGGCTGCTCGACATCTTTACCAAGCAAGCTCACATGATGAGATTGTTCAGAGAAACTGTATGACCTGTTATCATTTATCAGACAACAATTGGGGCTTGAAATTGATAGTGCCAATTCATGGATAAGATCATGCATGTTGAATATCTCCTTGTCGTCAATGACTGAAACTTGAAAGATCTTACTAAGAGCTCATCAAAATATGCAATTCCAATCTCCTCCTCCATCCCTTATTCTTGAGCTTGTATAAACCTTTGCGCAAGCTAGAGCTTGACCAATTGAATCCAATTCTTCCTTGTGGAAAACGTAGGCCTTAGGAAATAAGGAGCAGTAGGAGAAACAACGCTTTAGATGAGAAGGTAGATGGTCATAGCTCAATTTCAGAATAGCCAAAATTTTGGGCTTGCCATTTCTAGAGTTCTGGTTCTCTATCTCCCACATTTCACTGCTTTGAATTTTCTGCCATTTTTTTACATCATCAACACAACCACGCAAGAGACCTCCCATTGCTTTGACTGCCAATGGGAGACCTTTGCACTTTCTGACGATTTGTCTACCAATGTCTTCCAAAACTTTTTGCCTTTGGCTAGACAAACTTTCACCCTAAAATGCAATTTTTGCAAACAAGGACCTGTTGGGCTTTGTGGAGCCTAGTTGTGTTTAATCCGGTTGACGACCCGACCCGACCCTAATAATGCTGCGTGGTTTTTAATGGGAGATTTTCTAAGGCTTAGTCCATGGAGTGGAGGCTTGGGCCGATAGGTCTAAGCTGGAGCGCTCATTTTTTTGGCCGTTTTATAGCCCATTGTGAATCCTGTGTGCAGGATGTAAAAACCGTTTTTTGGTGATTAGGGTTTTATTATGTTGTTGTCGTTCTTGAGAGACCTAAACACTGTACTGCTGCACTTTGTAATTTTTCCTTGATAATAGTGAAATCCTTGCAACTCCGTGAACGTAGGCAAATTGCTGAACCACGTAAACATTGTCTCGTGCATGTGATTGTTTTTCTTTGGTGTGTTTTCTCTATTTTTTGTTTCTCACAGGTTGGGAATTTCGGGTTAATTCCCTACAACTGGTATCAGAGCCTAGGGTTAGGTTTGAGTGGGAGTAATGGTAGAGGAAGCAGGAAAGGCGTCTGGAATAGAAAATTTTGATGGCACAGACTTTGCGTATTAAAGGATGCAGATTGAAGATTATCTCTATGGGAGGAAATTGCATTTGCCTCTTTTGGGGACAAAACTTGAGACTATGAAGGCTGAGGAATGAGCTTTTCTTGACAGACAGGTACTAGGAGTTATGAGGTTAACTCTGTCTAGGTCTGTTGCACACAATGTTGTAAAGGAGAAGACTATAGCAGATCTGATGAAGGCCTTGTTTGGTATGTACGAAAAGCCGTCAGCAAATAACAAGGTGCATTTGATGAAGAAATTGTTCAATTTGAAGATGGCAGAGAATGCATTAGTAGTACAACATCTGAACGAATTTAACACCATCACAAATCAATTGTCGTCTATAGAAATTGATTTTGATGATGAGATTCGTGCACTGATCGTTTTGGCTTCTTTGCCAAACAGTTGAGAGGCAATGAGGATGATAGTAAGTAATTCTACAGGAAAGGAAAAATTGAAGTACAATGACATACGAGATTTAATTCGCAGAAGAGATGCAGGTGAAACCCCAGGATCTGGTTTTGCCCTAAACCTTGAGACAAGAGGCAGAGGTAATGACAGAAATTCAAATCGGGGCAGATCAAAATTTAGAAATTCTAATCAGAACAGAAGTAAATCTAGATCAGGCCAACAAGTACAATGCTGGAACTATGGGAAAACAGGTCACTTTAGGGGGCAATGCAAAAGTCCTAAGAAGAAGAATGAAAATGCCTTTGCTAATGCTGTAATAGAAGAGGTATACGATGCATTACTTTTTGCAGAAGACAGTCCACTTGATGATTGGGTTTTGGGCTCAGGAGTTTCATTTCATACCACTCCACATCGAGAAATCATACAGAATTATGTTGCAGGTGATTTTGGTAAGGTGTATTTGGCTGATGGTTTAGCCTTAGATGTTGTGGGTATGAGAGATGTCCGGATATTGTTACCCAATGGTCTGTTTGGTTACTGGAGAAGGTTTGACATATTCTTGACCTGAGGAGGAATCTGATTTCTATTGGACAACTTGATGATGAAGGTCATGCAATACTATTTGTTGGTGGTACTTGGAAGGTTACAAAGGGAGCAAGGGTATTGGCTCGTGAAAAGAAGACTGGTACTCTATATATTACCTCAAGTCCAAGAGACATAATTGTAGTTACTGATTCAAGTACTGATACAAGCTTATGGCATTGCAGACTTAGTCACATGACATAAATTCAAATCGGGGCAGATCAAAATTTAGAAATTCTAATCAGAACAGAATTAAATCTAGATCAGGCCAACAAGTACAATGCTGGAACTGTGGAAAAACAGGTCACTTTAGGGGGCAATGTAAAAGTCCTAAGAAGAAGAATGAAGATGCCTCTGCTAATGCTGTAATAGAAGAGGTACAAGATGCATTACTTCTTGCAGTAGACAGTCCACTTGATGATTGGGTTTTGGGCTCAAGAGTTTCGTTTCATACCACTCCACATTGAGAAATCATACAGAATTATATTGCAGGTGATTTTGGTAAGGTGTATTTGGCTAATGGTTTAGCCTTGGATGTTGTGGGTATGGGAGACTTCCGGATATTGTTACCTAATGGTTTGTTTGGTTACTGGAGAAGGTTTGACATATTCCTAACATGAGGAGGAATCTGATTTCTATTGGACAACTTGATGATGAAGGACATGCAATACTATTTGTTGGTGGTACTTGAAAGGTTACAAAGGGAGCTAGGGTATTGGCTCGTGAAAAGAAGACTGGTACTCTATATATGACCTCAAGTCCAAGAGACACAATTGTAGTTACTGATTCAATTACTGATACAAGCTTATGGCATCACGGACTTAGTCACATGAGTGAGAAAGGGATGAAGATGCTGCTGTCAAAAGGAAAGTACCAGAATTGACGTCCATTGATTTTGACATGTGTGAAAGTTGCATCTTAGGAAAGCAAAAAAAGGAGAGCTTCTTGAAAACTGGTAGGACACCAAAGGCTAAAAAATTGGAGTTAATACACATTGATTTATGAGGGCCCTTCTCTGGTTGCATCCCTTGGAGGTTCAAGGTACTACATCACTTTTATTGATGACTCAAGTAGAAAGGTATGAGTTTATTTTTTGAAAAATAAATCGAATGTATTTGAAACTTTTAAGAAGTGGAAGGCCGTTGTTGAGACAAAAATATGTTTGAAAGTAAAATGTTTAAGGTCAGATAATGGAGGAGAGTACATAGATGGAGGGTTCAGTAAGTATTGTGTTGCACATGGAATTAGGATGGAGAAGACCATTCCTAGGACACTACAGCAGAATGGCATGGCTGAGCGCATGAACAAAACTCTCAATGAGCGTGCTCGGAGTATGAGGTTGCATGCTGGACTACTAAAAACTTTCTAGGCTAATGCTGTTAGCACTGCAGCTTACCTAATAAACCGAGGACCATCAGTTCCCATGGAGTTCAAACTTCTTGAGGAGGTTTGGAACAGTAAAGAGGTAAAGTTTTCATATTTAAAAGTTTTTAGTTGTGTTTCTTATGTTCATATTGATTCTGATGCTCGTAGTAAACTTGATGCAAAGTTTAAAATATGTTTTTTCATTGGCTATGGTGATGAGAAATTTGGCTATAGGTTTTGGGATGAACAAAACAGAAAAATCATCAGGAGTAGAAATGTGATATTTAATGAATAGGTTATGTACAAGGATAGGTCAACTGTAGTGTTAGATGTTACAGAGATAGATCAAAAGAAATCTGAGTTTGTCAACTTAGATGAATTGACTAAAAGTACTGTCCAGAAAAAGGGTGAAGAAGATAAGGAGAATGTAAATTCACAAGTAGATTCTAGTACACCTATAACTGAAGTCCGCAGATCTTCCAAAAACATTAGACCTCTACAGCGTTATTCACCCGCTCTAAATTATCTCCTGTAGACTGATGGTGGTGAGCCAGAGTGTTATGATGAAGCCTTGCAAGAAAAGAATTCAAGCAAGTGGGAGTTAGCCATGAAGGATGAAATGGATTCCTTGTTGGGGAATCAAACATGGGAATTGACTGAATTACTAGTAGGAAAGAAGGCTTTGCACAACAAGTGGGTATATAGAACAAAGAATGAGCATAATGGTAGCAAACGTTACAAGGCCAAATTAGTTGTTAAAGGGTTCCAGCAGAAGGAGGACATTGACTACACAGAGATATTTTCTCCAGTTGTGAAGATGTCAACAATTAGACTGGTATTGGGAATCGTGGCTGTAGAAAATTTACATCTTGAGTAGTTAGAAGTGAAGACGGCATTCTTTCATGGTGACTTGGAGGAAGACCTTTACAGGATTCAGCTAGAAGGGTTCATTGTTCAAGGATAAGAGAATCTAGTCTGCAAACTGAGAAAGAGCTTGTATGGCCCAAAACAAGCTCCTAGATAGTGGTACAAGAAATTTGACAATTTTATGCATAGAATTGGGTTCAAGAGATGTGAAGCTGATCACTGTTGTTATATTAAGTCTTTTGACAATTCTTTCATCATATTACTGTTATATGTGGATGATATGCTTATTGCAGGGTCTAGCATTGAGTAGGAATGGAAACGGGTCAGGTTCGGGCTGGGTTTTTTCATACCCGGACCCGACTTGTGGGCTTGAACCTGCGGCCCAGACTCGGCCTATTTATTAAACAATTTTTTTTTTCTTTTGGAGCCTAAACCTGCCCCGTTGGGCCCTACAGGCCCCGTTTCGGTCAACCAGATTTAGGCCAATCCATGGCCCAACCGAAGAAAAAAAAAAGAAAAAAGAATTGAAGCCTAAACCCTAACGAAAATCTAATCACAGTTTAGTAACTAAACTTATTCAAAAACCTCAAAATCAAACTATAAACCAAAAAAATACATGAGAATTGAATCAAAGCAATGAATAATTAAAACTCTAACGATTCCTCCTTTTTCTCACTTTCTCGGTAACTAAACAGAGCCAGAAAATCATGATTCACAAACCCAAAATCACAAACACAGAAATCCCAAAATCACAAACACAGAAATCGTTGAATATACATGTTTAAATAGAAATAATGACAACAAATATTCTTCAACGACAAGTTGTTTGGGGGTTTGGTGGCTTTGAATTTGCTGAGGGATAGTGGGGGTTTCGATTAGAGGGTGAAGGAAATGTTGAGTACGAAATGTCCATCAGATGATGCTGCACCTGCATCGCCTGTTTACAGGTTTTCTGGGCTTGGTTGGGGCTATCGTGGTGAGAAGAGAGGTGAGTGAGTAAGGCTCGATTGTGGCTGTGGTGGTCAGAGGAGAAGAGAGTGAGTGAGTGAGAGTGGGAGAGGACTAAGGGAGGCGTGAGCTGAAATGATGGAGTGAGGGTGAGGAGGGACCGAGGGAGGCGTGAGCTGTTGTTGAAAAAAATAATGGACTTAGGGTCAGTTATAGGGGGTTTTTTGTAATTTTAGGGTAACTGGGTTATATCTGGGTTGGGTTTCGAGTCAGGTTTCAAATTTTTTTTGATAAAACCTGGACCCGACCCAGACCTGCTTTGGGTTTTTTTTTTTTTTTAAAAAAACACATACCCGACCCTATTCCTAATCAGACCGGGTAAAACCCGGCCCATTAGGGTTGGGCTGGGCCGGGTCGGGTACCTGCGGGTCGGGCAAAAATTGCCATCCCTAGCATAGAGGAGATTAATAATCTAAATAAGCAATTGTCGAAACAGTTTGCATTGAAGGATTTGGGAGTTGCAAAGCAAATCCTTGGTATGAGAATCATTAGTGACAAGGCTAATGGTACATTGAAGCTTTCACAGTTAGAGTATGTGAAGAAAGTTCTCAGCAGATTCAACATGAATGAAGCTAAACTAGTGAGCACACCCTTGGGTAGTCATTTCAAACTAAGCAAAGAACAGTCACCGAAGACAGAAGAAGAAAGGGACCATATGAGTAAGGTGCTCTATGCCTTAGCTATTGGCAGCTTGATGAATGCTATGGTGTGTACAAGGCCATACATTGCACATGCAGTGGGAGTTGTGAGTAGATTCATGAATGGTTTCTGAGATATCTGAAGGGTTCATTAGATACATGAGTGCCAGGAAAGCAGCATTGGGAGGCAGTCAAGTGGTTTCTGAGATATCTGAAGGGTTTATTAGATACATGTCTTTGCTTCACAGGTGCAAGTTTGAAACTGCAGGGTTATGTAGATGCTGATTTTACTGGTGATATTGATAGTAGAAAGAGTACCATTGGGTTTGTTTTTACTTTGGATGGTACAGCTATATCATGGGCTTCAAATCTACAAAAGATTGTCACTTTGTCTACTACAGAAGCTGAGTATGTTGCAGCAACTGAAATCGGAAAGGAGATGATTTGGCTACATGGTTTCTTAGATGAATTGGGTAAAAAGCAGGAGATGGGCATTTTACATAGTGATAGTCAGAGTGCAATCTTTTTAGCCAAAAATTCGACTTTTCATTCAAAGTCGAAACATATACAGACAAAATACCACTTTATCTGTTACCTTGTTGAAGATAAGCTGGTAATACTTGAGAAGATTTGTGGATCTAAGAACCCGACAAACATGTTGACTAAGGGTGTCACTATTGAGAAGCTGAAGCTGTGTGCAGCTTTAGTTGGCCTTCTAGCTTGAGGATAGGAGGATGAGTTGTAGGGATGAGGGATTGTGTTTTGGAGGATTACGGTTGATGTTGGTGATTGAACTAGTCTCTAAGTGGGAGATTTGTTGGGTTTTGTAGAGTCTAGTTGTGTTTGATCCGGTTGATGACCCAAATAATGTTGCGTGGTTTTTAATGGGAGATTTTATGAGGCTTAGTCCATGGAGTGGAGGCTTAGGCTTGCCCAAGCCGGATTGCTCATTTTTTTGGCCAGTTTTGTAGCCAATTGTGAATCTTGTGCGTAGGCAAATTGCCGAACCATGTAAATATTGTCTTGTGCGTGTGATTGTTTTTTTTTTGGCCTGTGTTTTCTCTATTTTTTGTTTCTCACAGGTTGAGAATTTTGGGTTAATTTCCTACAGGACTAGCATTCCTCTTTCGACAAATACCCCAAAAGATGGGAATGTTGTGTGCCTATGATATCCTTAACCTTGGTAATCCGACTGATGACCAAGAATTTGCTTCCCTTTGCCCCTTGTTTCAAGAGATCCTTTAGGGGCTTCCATTTTAGGTAATCCACGGTCCAGACATCATCTAGAACAAGTAAGAAATGTTGTCTTGCCAAGTATTCTAGAAGCTGGGACTGCAGGTGGCTTGTGGAGATGTCATCCAATTTCATCTTGGAATGAAATTGTATCATTTCTTTTAGAATCCTGGTCAGGTCAAATTGGATTGTGACACAAACCCACATCCTGGATTCAAAATGGCCAGTTACGCTGTTGTCGTTGAAAACAAGCTAAGCAAGTGTTGTTTTACCCAAGCCCCCCCATACCGATGATGGGAATCACAGAAATTTCTCCTTCTTTATCGAATTCATTCAATAGTAGCATATGTGTTATCCTTTCTTTATCATCCTCCCTGTCAACTACATTTGACTTGTCCACAAAATAGCCTGTGTAGTTTGGGCTCTCAATCTCACGGCCATTAACTTTGATGTCAAGATGAAAACCTTCCATTTCTTTGGCAATCCTATTGAATGTTTCTGTAATCTTTTTGACACAATGTATTGCATCATGTTTATAGGATATTTTGGATTTACTCAGATGAGGCTGGATTATATCTTCCTTCTGCCTTTGTTTCCAAAGAAAGGCTTCTGTTGTAATAGTATCCAATGCATCTTCTGCATCAAAAGCTGCCTCCTGGAGCTTTTTGAGCCAATCTTTCAGATGTGGATCATTCACTTGCTTGTTCTCTGCATCTTCAACCACACCTTGGATACTAGTGAGCTTACTTTCCAAGTCTTTTATATCTTCCTTCACGCCATGGACCTGAGAAAACTCCTCTTGGATTAAGGAGGTAGTACTTTTTGTAAAGGATGGTGCTGCATCAGTTAAATCAGTTAATAGACAAGCTCAAAGTTGTATTAGTGCTACTTAAACGACTTGTAGTTTATTCATAGTGTTGTAAACCTGTATGTAGTTTAGGATAAGGCTTGGAGTGTTAGTTAGTTACACTGTTAAGTCCATGTGTCTCTATTCTATTGGACACTAAACAATTCTGTTAGGATAGAGTTTTTGGTGTCTAATTAGTTATGATTGGTTAGCATATATATGATGTATTACATGTAATCTATACAATACAAGATACAAAATTCTCTTTTCCTTTCTCTTCTAGAATATTCTCTCTAAGAACCACAGTTTTCTTTCATCTTATTAGAGCTCCATTAATGGCGTCTTCTGCTAGTTCTTCATCCTCTACAACAACAGGATCAACCTCGAGTTCTTCAATCACTCATGGTGTTAATCCTTCTCTGCTACTTTTGTCAAATATGGTAAGTATGGTTACTGTGAAGCTTGACTACAACAATTATATGGTGTGGAGACATCAAATCGAAGTGATTTTGGTAGCATATTCAATGATCAATTTCATCAATGATGATAATCATGCACCAGATCCTTTTCTTAAGGATAGCTCAGGAAACTTTACAACTGAAGTTAATCCAGAGTTTTTTCGATGGAAGATTTGTGAACAGGCCTTGTTCACTTTCCTTAGTTCAACTCTCTCTCCATCAATCTTGGCTCTTACTGTAGGCCAGAAATTTGGATGAGGAGTTTGGAAAGTGCTTGAGAAAAGGTTTGCATCAGTGTCACAATCTCATGTTCTCAGTTTGAGAGATGAGCTAATGAGCATCAAGAAGGGCTCAAAATCTATGGATTCTTTCTTCCAACGAATTGAAGAAGTCAGAGATAAGCTTAGGGCTGTAGCAGTTTGTGTTGATGAAGAAGAGCTAATCCATCTAGCTCTTAAAGCCCTACTATCAAAATATGATGCATTCTATTCTACAATCAGAATTGGGAATGACATCTTTACACTTGAAGAATTGAATACACTCTTGAATGTTGAAGAAAGATCAATTAAGAAGAGGTCAATCAATTCAGATCTCAGGGATTCTACATCTTTGGCTATGGCAGTCAATCAATTCAGTCAAGGTTTTACGAGAGGAAGAGGCAAGAATGGTAATAATAGAGGTCGTGGCAATGGCAGAGGTGGCAATCAATTCTCTAGAGGTGGTTAATTTTTTTTTTAAAACACTAGGAGGTGGTTAATTTCATAATAGCAATAATCAAGTTAGTGATCATTAATTCACTTCTTTTCCACAGACCAAGTCCAATTCTTCTTAGGGACAGAAAGTTGCATGTCAAATCTATGGTAAAAATGGTCATTTTGCTTTGGATTGCTACCATCGCATGAATTTTGCTAACCAAGGTAGACATGCTCTAGCTAAACTTGTCTCCATGGCTGCAAGATCAATGGTTGCAACTACAAGTGCTAATCAGAATCAAAACTGGCTGACTGACAGTGGTGCTTCTGATCATATCACACCAAATTTGTCTCAACTTTCTCTTGCTCAGCAACCTACAACTGCTAAGTCTATAACAATTGGCAATGGGCAAGAATTACTAGTGACACATATTGGAAATGGTAAGCTAATCACTCCTTCTCACAATTTCTGTTTGAATAACATACTTTGGGTTCCTCAAATTGCTTCAAACTTGTTATATGTACACAAATTATGTCTTCAAAATAATGTATTTTGTTTTTTTGATGCATATCAGTTCTCAATTCAGAATTTGCCTACGGGGAAGGTTCTTTATAGAGGGTTGAGTAAGGATGGAGTCTACCCTATACCTTCTTTTGCCTCTCTGCCTTCCTCATTTCCTTCTCATGTTAGTTCTAGTGGCTTTGTTGCAATGTCTCCTCAGACTTTACTTTGGCACAATAGGCTTGGACACCCTTGTGCAAAGGTTTTACATTATGCTATGTCTCCCTATCCTTTTGTCAAGCTTTCTACTGTTAGTGATATATGTTCGAAGTGTACATCTTGTATAAGTGCTGAAATGCACAAGCCTCCTTTTCATAAACATGTATCAAGTACTGAATATTCCTTTCAATTAGTTCATTATGATTTATGGGGTCCTGCTCCTGTGACTTCTGTTCTTGAACACAAATTTTATGTGATTTTTGTTGATGACTTTACTCGTTTTACTTGGTTGTTTTTATTAAAGAGGAAGTCTGATGTGTTCAAGGTATTCTTGCATTTCAAGTCCTTAATTGAAACTCAATTTATTGCTAAAATCAAGACCTTAAGGTCTAATGGAGGTGGTGAGTTTGTTAATAACAATTTCAAATCTTTTTATTTGGAGCATGGTATTTAACATCAACTTTCCTACCCTTATTCCCCTCAGCAGAATGGTATTGCTGAGAGGAAACACAAGCAGATTACGAAAGTGGATTATCTATGCTTCATCATTCCAATCTTTCTCTTTCCTATTGGTCATATGCTTTTAGTACTACAGTTTATCTTCTCAATAGAGTTCCCTGTATTTTGAACTTTATCTCACCTTAGGAAAAGTTGTATGATCACAAACCGCCCCTTCATGCCTTGAAAACCTTTGGTTGTGCCTGTTACTCTTTTTTGAGGCCTTATCACTCAGCTTTTCCATTTGGGTTTCCATGCTTCTTGTGCAGATAGTAACTTGTTTATCCTCATCCATTCAGATCATGTTGTTTATTTGCTTCTGTATGTGGATGACATTATTATTACTGGCAATCATGGTGCTTTTGTTACCGAGATTATCAGGCAACTTGGTGTTTCTTTTGCTCTCAAAGATTTGGGTCTTTTGAGTTACTTCTTGGGTCTGCAGATTGAGTATACCACTGATGGTATCTTTGTGCATTAGTTTAAGTATGCCAAAGATTTATTGTCTAAGTGGGGCACTCTTCAGTTGGGCATCTATTTTAGGTCTGGTCCTCTCACTCTATCTGTCTATTATGATGCTGATTGGGCTGGGGATCCTATTGATATAAGGTCTATTACTGGCATGATTGTTTTCTTAGGGAATTCTCCCATCACTTAGTCTGCTAAGAAACATTTAGTTGTGTTTAGATCTTCAATTGAGGCTGAGTACAGATCCCTTGCTATTACCACTGTAGAGTTATATTGGCTGAGGATGCTTTTCAAAGACTTAGGGGTTTATTTGTATCATCCTCCCATTTTATGGTGTGACAATGTCTCAGCTCTTTCTTTAGCTTCTAATCCCATTTTTCATGCCAGAACTAAACATATTGAAGTGGATTATCATTTTGTTCGAGAGAAAGTTTTGACTAGGGATATGGTCATCAAGTATATTTCCACCTTGGACCAATTGGCTGATCTGTTTACCAAGAGCTTGCCTTCCCCTCGGTTTCATGCTCTTTCTTTCAAACTCGTGGGGCTTTCTCCCCTTCATTTGAGGGGGGTTGTAAAGGATGGTGTTGCATCAGTTAAATCAGTTCGCAAAGCATCAGTTAACAGACATGCTCAAAGTTGTATCAATGTTGCTTAAATGACTTGTAGTTTTTTCATAGTGTTGTAAACCTGTATGTAGTTTAGGATAAGGCTTGGGTTGTTAGTTAGTTACATTGTTAAGTCCACGTGTCTCTATTCTATTGGATATTAAACAATTCTGTTAGGATAGAGTTTTTGGCACCTAATCAGTTATGATTGGTTATCATATATATGATGTATTACATGTAATCTATACAATACAAGATACATAATTCTCATTTCCTTTCTCTTCTATAATATTCTCTCCAAGAACCACAGTTTTCTTTCACTTTTGAGGATGATATCCACAATTGGTTTATTACATATGAAGTAGGGTTTACCATATATAGCTTGTTGATAGCCCGAAAGACAAAGAAGAATGCAAATATTTCTATTGGGTCAGTAGATAGGATAGGCTTTTGTTGTGTAAGTGGAACAAAGTTACAAAGGATGAATATCTATACTATCATAAGTGTATACATAAATATGATCTATTTGGATACCACTTATTGCTGAAAACTGAAAACGCTATAGTAAAATAATTTTTAAATATGTGAATAGTGTCGTGAGTTTTAAAGAAAAATTTACTGAAATTCGTACTTGTAGGTCCCGTAAACAGTGCATGAGACCCACACAAAAATGCAAACTTACAACTGCCGCAAACGCAAACTCTATCCAAACCTGTCCATAGTGTCTCTAGAAGACTAACTAAACGGAGGAAAAACTAGGAAATGGCACCAAAAAATGATTGAAATTTATTGTGAAGAAGGAGAAAACGTATCTAACTCGGTTACTTACCAACTACCAAGACAAACAACTAGCTATTCATATCATAGTAGAATTATAAAACCAGGTACAGCCAGGGTTTCCCATTTGAAAATGACATGTAAAAGAGTAGATGAATAAGACCGGGGTTTACTTTACATATTCATTTAACACGCCAATGTAGCCGGCTCTCGTGTTTTAGAAAGAGATGTCTTTTTTTATTTATTTATTTATTTATTTTTTTGAGATAAACCCTATATAGAGATGTTCAAAATTTCAAATCGCCCTGCTTACTAACTATAGAGTTATAAAAAAAAAAAAAAAAATGTTTGTGCATAAAATGTTATCCGGTGACTCAGTAAAGATTCTAGGTAGCTAGCCAAACTTGACCAGACTTGAACTTAACTGTTTATTATATGTTCCTATAAAGGAAAAAAAAAAAACTGTTTATTATATGTCGTTGTTAAGGGAATTTCTCGGCTAACAAAGAAAGCGTCAAGGGATTGGATTCAGAAGAACCCATTAATCCCCAATTTAATAAAAACAATAATAAATGAAAAAGAAAAGGTATAAGAATAGAGTTGAGAAAGTATTACTATTAGTGAAGATGGTAAGATTTAGTCTGGTGGGCCTATCTTAATGGGCCTGACGGATAGGTACTGTTTGGTCTGTGTAAAGCGGGACCCACGCTCCCTAAAGGCCCATCATGGACAGACATAGTAAGGGCCCATAGCCCGAAATCTCTATTGCCTGGAAAAGCCTTAAGATCCAATAAGGGAAATGGTATCAGAGTCCCACATTGGAAAGATCTGGAGGTCAAGAAGAAAAGCCACCTCTCCACTGCTATAAAAGGAGTAACTTTCACGCAAATCAAGGTAAGATTAATTGACCCTCTCTAACGCCTTTAAAAAATAACTCAAGGGACGAATTCTAACTTGACCTTCGGAGAACTTTTGGCCGGCACCACACCGGTGCTCTCTAAGGGTTTTTCTCCCGTTCGTTCTTGTTGTGCAGGTTCGTTGACTCGCGAGTACAGTGCGACTCATTGGTGACAATTCTCAACGTCATCAGTTGGCGCCGTCTGTGGGAAAGAACGAGAGACGTATAGTACTTCGTAGATTCCCAGACAAAAGAGTTACATGGTACTCACTCGCTCAATGGCAACCACGAATGACGTTCAGGAAGAAGCCCCTACGACGGCCCTTGAGAGACAGGTCAGGACGCTCGCCGCAGCCGTAGAGCGCCTCACCAAGCAAAACCACGACCTACAAGAGCAGCTGAACCAAAAGAATGCCGCGGTCAGTAACCAAGGAGCGGATCAAGAGGGAAACAGCGCCGAAAGGAGAAATCAGGACGGACCACAGGGGAGTAACGCCCCGAGCAAACCAGTAAGACGGGACATAAGCATCCCTTCCCCGACGGACACTGCCCCACAATCCATCATCGCGGAGATGCAGGCGATGAAGGAGCAGATGGATGTGATGATGAGCGCTCTCAAGGGGCGAGTGTCAAGTGATCTTGACGACCTTGTCAACCGGACTGACTCACCATTCACAGCAGCTGTTAACTCCTTCCCCCTGCCAAATAAGTTCCGTATGCCAAGTATGGATAGTTACGACGGAGTCAAGGACCCTCTAGATCACCTAGAGACCTTCAAGACCCTGATGCACCTTCAGGGAGTGGCAGACGCGATTATGTGCAGGGCCTTTCCTACAACCCTGAAGGGCGCAGCAAGGATTTGGTTCAGCCGGATAGCGCCCAACTCCATCAGCACCTTCAAGGAGCTAAGCGCTCAATTTACTACGCATTTCATCGGAGGACATCGGTACAAGAAATCCACGGCTTGTTTGATGAATATCAAGCAACGGGAAGAGGAGACGTTAAGGGCCTACATATCACGCTTCAACAAAGAAGCACTCTCGATCGACGAAGCCGACGACAAGATATTGGTAGCAGCATTCACAAACGGACTAAAGGGGGGTAAGTTTTTGTTCTCCCTATACAAAAACGACCCCAAGACCATGTCGGAGGTCCTTTACAGGGCCACCAAATATATGAACGCTGAAGACGCACTATTATCGCGAGAAGATAGGCCCAAGAAAAGAGACCGACAGGAGGATTCTCGACAAGACCAGGGGCGGAAGAAAGGAAGGATGGGAGACCGAAGGGAGGACAGACGTCCAAAACCCATGGGCGGAAGGTTCGCGAGTTTCACCCCTCTAAACGCGCCGATTGACCAAGTCCTAATGCAGATTAAGGACGAAGGGTCCCTGACGTTCCCAGGAAAGCTGAAGAGTGACCCCAGCAAAAGGCCTAGAGACAAATATTGCCGCTTTCATCGTGACCACGGCCACGACACGGCCGATTGCTACGACTTGAAGCAGCAAATCGAAGCACTTATCCGACAAGGGAAGCTGCAGAAGTTCGTCAACAAGGGGAGAACGGATCAACCCCCACAGGAACAACACCTCCGTCGAGAAAACGAGCGACCAAGACCCCCAATTGGAGACATAAGAATGATAGTCGGAGGGACTGCTGCGGCCGGATCGTCAAAGAAGGCTCGCAAAACATACCTTCGGACGGTACAGAATGTCCAGTTGACGAGCAGACTGCCAAGGATAGCAAACGGAGAAGAACCTATTGTTGGGTTCACGGAAGAGGATGCACGGCGCCTACACCATCCACACGACGATGCCCTCGTCGTCAGCGTGCGGACAGGAGACTACAACGTCCACCGAGTGTTGATCGACAACGGCAGTTCGGCCGACATATTGTACTATCCGGCATTCCAGCAGATGAGGATTGATAGGGACCTGCTAATACCGACAGACGCCCCGCTCGTTGGTTTTGGAGGGAGTAAGGTATTCCCTCTGGGCTCAGTAACGTTACGGGTGACAGTAGGAGATTACCCCCAACAAATCACCAGGAACGTGACATTCTTGGTGGTCGATTGCTCGTCCGCCTACAATGCCATTCTTGGACGACCTACGCTCAACACGTGGAAGGCGTCAACATCAACTTACGCCCTAATGGTCAGGTTCCCAACGGAATATGGGGTAGGAGAGCTACGCGGAAGCCAAGTTGCCGCACGAGAATGCTACGTCGCTATGATGGAGATGCAAGACCAAATCCAGGCCTTGAACATAGAAGAGCACCGAACGGTGGCGGAACCGACAGAGAAGCTGGAGGAGATAACTCTTGACAGTTCCAATCCGGACAGAACAACCAAGATCGGAACGCTTGCCAAACCCGGAATCCGTCAAGAGCTAGTAGCTTTCCTGAGGAGCAATAAGGATGTGTTCGCCTGGAGCCATGACGATATGCCGGGAATCGATCCCTCCGTCATGGTACACAAATTGAATGTATTACCCTCGTTTCCACCCGTCCGACAAAAGAAGAGAGTGTTCGCAACGGAACGGGACCAAGCAATAGCGGAGGAGGTCCGCAAACTCCAAGAGGCAAGCCTCATCAGGGAAGTCTACTATCCCGATTGGCTGGCGAATGTGGTAATGGTAAAGAAAGCGAGCGGCAAGTGGCGCATGTGCGTGGATTTCACCGATCTTAACAAAGCGTGCCCTAAAGATAGCTATCCCCTTCCAAGAGTCGACGTCCTAGTAGACTCGACGGCTCAACACCAGTTACTAAGCTTCATGGACGCTTTCTCGGGTTACAATCAGATCCGCATGCACGAGGCCGATCAGGAAAAGACTTCGTTCGTAACCAGCCAAGGACTATTCTGCTACAAAGTAATGCCATTCGGCCTGAAGAATGCGGGGGCAACATACCAAAGGCTAATGAACAAGATGTTCGCGCAGCAGATCGGGAGGAATGTTCAAGTCTATGTCGACGACATGCTTGTGAAGAGCCGGAAGGAGGAAGACCACCTCGAAGATCTTAAGGAAACGTTCGGTACGCTACGATCCTACAACATGAAACTCAATCCGGGAAAATGCGCATTCGGCGTAACGGCAGGCAAATTCCTAGGCTTCATGGTATCCCAGAGAGGGATTGAGGCTAACCCGGACAAAATCCGAGCCATATTAGAAATGGCACCCCCGCGAAATGTGAAGGAGATACAAAGCCTTAACGGCAAGATAGCGGCGTTAAATAGATTCGTGTCGAGAGCCACGGACAAGTGCCTGCCCTTTTTTCGCACATTAAAGAAATCCTTCGAGTGGACGGACGAGTGTCAGAGAGCGTTCGAGGAGTTAAAGGCATACCTATCTTCACCACCCCTATTGAGTCCATCGCAACCTGGCGAAGAACTTTTCCTCTACTTGGCAGTCTCATCTGTCGCCGTCAGCGCTGCTTTAATTAGAGAAGAGGATAATGCACAGAAGCCTGTATACTACGCCAGCCGGGCGCTCCGCGGCGCCGAAGAAAGATACCAACCTATGGAGAAACTCGCTTTCGCATTGATAACGGCGGCTCGCAAGCTGAAACCTTACTTTCAAGCCCATACCATGAATGTAATGACCGACAAGCCCTTGCGAAGGGCACTGAGTAATCCCGAAGCCGCGGGTCGACTGACGTTGTGGGCAATAGAATTGAGTGAGTTTGACATCAAGTACCGTCCGCGTGTAGCCATCAAAGGACAAGCTGTAGCCGACTTCATAGCAGAGTTTACGCGAGACGAGGACAAGGGGGCAGAAGAACCCCCCAAATGGAGCATCTACACCGACGGGTCCTCCAATCGGCGAATTGGAGGGGCCGGCATAGTGTTGCTGTCACCAGAAGGAGACAAGATCGAATGTATGGTCCGTCTCGACTTTCCCATTACCAACAATGAAGCAGAGTACGAAGCAGTGGCGGCAGGACTCGACCTGGCAAAAGCCGCCGGAGCGGAAAGTGTAGCCGTTCATTGCGACTCGCAGGTCGTAACCAATCAAGTAAACGGAGAGTATGAATGTAAGGGGGAAAGGCTAAAGAGATATCTTGATCAAGTGAAGGCGAGAATCAACGGGCTAAAAGCGACGGTCGTCCAAATCCCCAGAGGAGAGAATGAGCTCGCCGATCGCCTAGCCAAAGCCGCTTCAGCAGAACATGTGACGACACCGGGTAATGTACTTTCCTTTGTTCAAGTCTTCCCACTAATAGACCCCGACAATATGCAGGAGATACGCTCCGAAAGAAACTGGACTACACAGATAACTTCATACTTGAAGGACGGGTTACTGCCCCAAGAGAAGGAGGCAGCGAGGAAATTAAAAGTCCAAGCGGCGAGATTCGTCTTGATAAAAGACATTCTTTACAAGAGGGGTTTCTCCCGTCCTTACCTAAGATGCCTCGGGGTTGAAGAGGCAGACTACGTAATGAGGGAAGTACACGAAGGGATATGCGGGAACCATTCTGGGTCGCGGTCGTTAGTGCACAAACTGGTACGAGCTGGGTACTACTGGCCGACCATGCAGAAGGATGCCGAGTCTTACGTTAAAAGCTGCGACAAATGCCAGCGGTTCAGCAATTTTATCGGACAGCCGGCTGAGGAGCTCACACCCATGACGGCTCCATGGCCGTTCGCTCAATGGGGACTGGATATCATGGGGCCTTTCCCAACATGGGGCCTTTCCCAACGGCGGTAAGGCAGCTCAAGTTCTTGGTAGTGGGTATTGACTACTTCACAAAATGGGTAGAAGCGGAAGCCTTGGCCACCATCACAGAAAAGAACATTAGAAGTTTTGTCTGGCGGTCCATCGTATGCAGGTTTGGTATTCCTAGAGTCCTTGTCTCGGACAACGGGAGGCAGTTCGACAACGGCCACTTCAGGGATTTCTGCACACAGCTAGGAATAAAAAACCACTACTCATCACCCGCCCATCCTCAGGCCAATGGCCAGGTTGAAGTCACGAACCGATCCCTGCTAAAGATTATCAAGACTCGGCTCGAGGGGGCAAAGGGGATATGGCCCGAAGAATTACCGAGCATACTTTGGGCGTACAGGACGACGGCTAGGACTCCGACAGGAGAGACGCCATTCCGACTGACATACGGGAATGAGGCGGTCATCCCCGCAGAAGTTGGCCTCACAAGTTACAGGGTTCATAACCATGATGAAGGCAGGAACGACGAATCAATGAGGCTACAGCTGGACCTGATAGATGAGGTAAGGTCGGCCGCGGAGCAAAGGATCGCAAGATACCAGGAACGCATGGCCAGACATTACAACTCCAGGGTCCGACACAGAGACTTCCAAGTGGGAGACCTGGTACTCAGAAGGGTCATGGGCGCAGCTAGAGACCCTACACAGGGAAAGCTCGGCCCCAACTGGGAAGGACCTTACCGAGTCACGGCATGGAAAAGGAAAGGAACATACCACCTGGAGACTACAGAGGGGGAGAAGCTACTACATCCATGGAATGCGGAGCATTTGAGGAAATACTACCAGTGATAGTAACACGGCGAACGGCAACCAATTTTCCATTTGGCTTTTTATTAACTATTTATAAGTTTTCTTTAACATGTGTTTCTTTGCTACAATCCAGTCGTGCCTTTTTTAAGCCCAAGGGGGCAGGCACTTTTCCTTTACGCAATTAGAAACAAGTATGATTTTCTGTCTACTTTGATGTCACTACAATTGTCCTCAAATTGAAACGGATGCTAGTTAAAAGTCCACAAAGTGGACGGATCACCTAAACAGGTGTATAATTCTACATGTCCGTAAAAGTGGACGGTTAATACGCCACTAAGTGGACGGATCACCTAAACAGGTGAATAATTCTACATGTCCGTCAAAGTGGACGGTTAATACGCCACTAAGCGGACGGATCACCTAAACAGGTGTATAATTCTACATGTCCGTCAAAGTGGACGGTTAATACGCCACTAAGTGGACGGATCACCTAAACAGGTGCATAATTCTACATGTCCGTCAAAGTGGACGGTTAATACGCCACTAAGTGGACGGATCACCTAAACAGGTGTATAATTCTACATGCCCGTCAAAGTGGACGGTTAATACGCCACTAAGTGGACGGATCACCTAAACAGGTGAATAATTCTACATGTCCGTAAAAGTGGACGGTTAATACGTCACTAAGTGGACGGATCACCTAAAAACGGTGAATAATTCTACGCGTCCGTAAAAGTAGACGGTCTATACGCCACAATGTGGACGGGTAACCTAAAACGGTAAATAATTCTACATGTCCACGAAATGGACGGATCATCAAAACGGTGAGTATTTAAACAAGTCCACAAGTTGGACGGTATGGCCTCCACAAAGTGGACGGACCTACGTAATTCAATACTTCCATAAGTTCGAGGTATTTATGCCACTAAGTGGACGGATCATCTAAAACGGTAAATAATTCTACATGTCCACGAAATGGACGGATCATCAAAACGATGAGTATTTAAACAAGTCCACAAGTTGGACGGTATGGCCTCCACAAAGTGGACGGACCTACGTAATTCAATACTTCCATAAGTTCGAGGTATTTAAGCCACTAAGTGGACGGATCATCTAAAACGGTGAATAATTCTACATGTCCATAAATTGGACGGTTCAGCCAAAACGGTGGGAAAATTACATACATAAATAAAGCGGACGGCTCCAGAACGCCCACGAGGTGGACGGACGACATGACTATATAAGTCAGCAACAGCTTTTAAAATGGACGGATCAACAGATTAGCTTGTGCAAATCAACACTTAAAATCAAACATTGTTCAATACAAAATCAAACTTTAAACAAACCGTCTACAAATAATTAACTGTATATAAAAGGGAGACGGATCCTCCTAAACGATTACATGGGTTACTCTGCTTTCTTGGGGTCGGCAACAGCGACCTCATTCGGCGGAGCGGACTCTCCGTCACCCTGAGCTGCTTCTTCCCCAAAGAGGTCCTCCGTATTTTCGGAGGCGACGGGCAGGGCAGAAGTCTGATCTTGATCAGTAAGTGTTATCATAGACACGTCCAGATCTGGGTAGGTCTTTTTTATCTGACGGAGCGCATCGTCAAAGCCTTGAAGGAACGATCCTCCAAGCTCCTTCAACAAGGACTCGGAGTTGCGATATTCGCTGACGGCGTCGTCCTTTGCATGACGGAGCTTTTTCTTCAGATCTTTCACCTCGTCCGCTCTGCTCTTCAAGACCTTCCCAGCTTCTTCCGTCTTCTGTTCGAGCTCCTTTCTTGTATTCTCAGACAGTTCAAATTTCTGCTCCATGGTGGACTTCCACTTGTGCAGCTGGCTAAGCTCTTCTTCCGTCTTCCCAAGTTTTGACCGTACCCGTTCCAGAGCCGCTTCACGGTTGAGGCAACGGTCCATCAAGCCCTTCATCATAACCAAGGACTGAAATAAAGAAAATTAGAAGTGTTAAAAATGAAACTAGAAAGTGAACGGACATACACTGAAGGATAATGAAAAGTTACCTGTCCGACGGCAAATAACCCCGTCTCTCCCATCGCCTCCGTCGAGTGATTCCCCAGATCCTCATAGTCCTCTGCAGAAAGTATGGACGTAAGCTTTTCCAAAGCGAACTTCGAATCATCACGAAGAAGGGGAGGGGGCTTCTCCTCGCTGACGGGTGGAGCATGCATTAGGCCCTTACCGGCCCCCTGTTTAACTTGGTTGACGGCCTTAGGGCCCTCAGCCATCAAGCCCACGATGGGCTCCATTGACACCTTTGGCTGCTTGTGTGGACGGTCGGACTTTGGTGGCTGCTTCCTCTTGCCCGATGACCCCGGCACACTGGGAACAACGATCTCACCCGTCTTCTTTTGCTCGACGGCTAGAGATTTTATCATGGCTCTTCTCTTGGCGTCGTCCATTTCTGCAATACAGGACGGATGATGATGTTCTCTCAAAAGTAAAATTTCAATTTCAAGGGTAAAAGTAGACGGACTCACGTTTGTGTATTCTTTCGTCGTAAGCAATGGCCTCACGGGTAGGTTCTGGACCGTCACAATACCAGTGTATTGTCTTTGGATTCACTAACTTGGCCCAGGTCCTTTCGTCCGGCTTAGCTTTTCTACAAACCTTTTCAAGGAAACTAAATTCCTCGAGGCTAACCTGCGGGCGCCCTCTACCTGCAAAGAGAGACGGTCAAAATACGCACATAATAGAGGACGGGTGTATAAAAAAGGAACAAGCAAGACGGGTGCATACGCGCTTGGTTTATTATCCCCCAAGTTGTATCGACGGGCATGTACTCCGTCTCTCCTGGACGGTTCATCCACCTGTCACCCTCCAGGAAGAAATAGCGACTCTTCCAGTCTCTATTTGAGTCTGGGGTCTCAAAGATGACCTTCAACAAGGGACTTCGACTAGCAAAACGGTACAACCCCCTTGATCTATCAATCTCATCTGGACGGTAACAGTGAAGAAATTCACGGACCGTCAGTCTCCTTTCTCCATTCGACATTGCGCCATAAAGAATCTCCATTGCTATGAAGACCCTCCAGGCGTTTGGAGAAATCTGGGTGACGGACAGTCCCAGGTAATGCAAGAGTTCCCTATGGAGTGTAGAGAGCGGGAACCGAAGTCCAGCCTTCAACACCTGCTCGTACACTCCAACACCTTCTACTCCGTCATAATAACATCTCTCCGACACGTAGGGAAGACGGATCGGGATGTAGTCTGGTATCTGAAAATTTGTTCTAAAGGTACTGAAATGTCTCTCCCGGATGACGGATGTGAACCTATGCACTGTCCACTCTGGTAACATGATGAACTGCCTTAGTCCATCAGCACCTACGACGGACTCCAGTGCTTGATTCCCGTCAGGACCCTCTATCTCAATTTTCTCCACATCCTCACTTGTTGAGGACGAAGAGGATGCAGACGGACTCCTATCTTCGCCTGGACTATCTTGGTCTTTATGACCGGACGGGTATACATTCTCGTATTCCGTCCCGTCACGAACCACCGATTGGTTACTTGACGCACTAGACATTTCCTACAATTAATGATGAAACCTAAGACTTGACGGGTTTAAAAACATTGACGGGTATATTAAGCCTAACAATATTGCTTGGTCGAAAATGTAACTTGAATATGAAATTAAAGTAAATACTTACCACACCTGACGGAGTAATGCTGACGGTTGTGGTAATTGGTGGTTACCAGTGCTCGACGGACTTCTCTGGCAAGGTTGACGGTTCTCTCTGACAGACGTTTTCTGTTTGGAAATGCGAAAATGAGAGATTGAGACGCCTCATATATATAGGAGATACACGGAAGACGAAGCGACGCTTCGATCCTATACAACGGCCAGTCAGAGATTGACACGTGGCATGCTAATAAATGCTAACCTGTCTGCTCGCATCAGTAGATGGTAACCGTCGACTATATGAAACCGTCTGAAACTGCAAGATACCCGTCATCCTATCTGACGGTTAAAGATCTGAAACCGTCATACATTCTGACGGTTGTGTCCGCCTATTACTTTAAATCTTCTGTTTCACGGATCCATTCCGTCATTAAAGTACCCGTCATGCCCCTACATTAGGATCGTCACCCCATTGATCCTTGGAACAGACGGACCATTGGGGTGAAGGGGGCAACTGAAGATGGTAAGATTTAGTCTGGTGGGCCTATCTTAATGGGCCTGACGGATAGGTACTGTTTGGTCTGTGTAAAGCGGGACCCACGCTCCCTAAAGGCCCATCATGGACAGACATAGTAAGGGCCCATAGCCCGAAATCTCTATTGCCTGGAAAAGCCTTAAGATCCAATAAGGGAAATGGTATCAGAGTCCCACATTGGAAAGATCTGGAGGTCAAGAAGAAAAGCCACCTCTCCACTGCTATAAAAGGAGTAACTTTCACGCAAATCAAGGTAAGATTAATTGACCCTCTCTAACGCCTTTAAAAAATAACTCAAGGGACGAATTCTAACTTGACCTTCGGAGAACTTTTGGCCGGCACCACACCGGTGCTCTCTAAGGGTTTTTCTCCCGTTCGTTCTTGTTGTGCAGGTTCGTTGACTCGCGAGTACAGTGCGACTCATTGGTGACAATTCTCAACGTCATCAATTAGTATTGAATAAAGATTTGTCCTTTCGAATGATTTGTAAGTAGTTTGTGGCGGCCATGGCGATGGTTTTGGTTACAGACTTAGAGGTTAGGAGTGATAAGGAATTTATAGCTCACTGAGCTCAGCTTTTGAGACGGTGGTTTATTTATTTATTTATTTTTGAGAATATATTTTTGAGTAAAATACATGGGTGGTACTTATCTTTACACTGCGTATGCGTTTGGATAGAAAACGAATAGTAATTTAATTAATTTTTTTTTTATTGTTTTCAATTTTCAGTGCAATATCAATTTAGTCTCCGTCGTTATCTCTTTGAATGAAAAAATATGATATGCCAAACAGAGTAATAAAAAATGATTTTTCATACCACATTAATTGTTAATTTTACCATCAAGTGTAAATAAAAATAAATTAAAAAAAACCCCAAAATTTCTGTTCAAACCTTCAAGTAATCGTTGTGCTTTCACGCTTACCAATGATTAAATCGAGGGTTTTTCTTATTGTTTCGATTTTTCCTATGTTTTAGCCCATCTGTGTCTTCTTGGATTGGTTTGAAAATGGCTTTGGTTTCGGTTTTATTGGAAACTAGTTGCTAATTTGTGCCATGCATGAGAATAGCTACTGAATGAGTTTTAGGAAAAAAAAAAGTCATTATTTTTGAGTTGGAGTAATAAGCAAAAATGTATGAAATTAAAGAATATATATGATATTAAAAGAAATAGCACAAAGTTTTATTACTTAGGTAAAAGAAAGCAATGTTGTTTTATTTATTAGGTTTTTGTGGAAAGGAATAAGAGACAGAATGTTGTGTCTCTAGTTTAATTTGTGTTGTATTAGGTTTTTGTGGAAAGGAATAAGAGACAGAATGTTGTGTTTCTAGTTTAGTTTGTGTTGTATATATAAGTATATATAAAATAGGTTGTAATATATATGCCAAAAGGTGCCTATTGAAAAGTTATAAACATTCGAATTTGATATACCAAAGGTGCCTATTGAAAGATCATAACCCTTCAAATTTAATATACTAAAAGGTGTCTATTTAAAGGTTATAACTCTTCATATTGGATATACCAAAATGTACTTATTGCTCGAAAAAGTATCTATTGAATGAAAAGATGCCTATTGGTTGAAAATGTGCTTATTGATAAAAAATATTCCTATTGAATGAAAATGTGCCTATTGAAAAATAAAAAGATGCAACTGTTCAGTGTTTTTAAATGTATACATAGACATTAATTTATGTAGTCACATGGCTCAATGATATATATATATATATATATATATATCTATATCTATATCTTAGAGAAAATCCTATTAGATTTTAATTGGATTATTGATTTTGTGCAATTTTGCGCTACATGTCCCATTTAATTTTTAATTTTGTACTAAGTGAATTATTGAGCGTAAAAATTAAAGAGTCCAAATCCAATTAGATTTTAAATTGGATTTCAATTAGAGTTCAATTTTTTGCCATCTGTTCATTTCAATTTTTAATTTTTGTGGCAAGTGAATATTGGGTGCAAAAATCGAAGAATCTAAAACTAATTAAATTCTAAAATATATATATATATATATATATAATGAGAAGTCATTACATAGTTTTGAAATGTATAGTTTTAAAAAAGTGTAAGTTAATACCGTATATAATTTGAACTTATTCTAAAAAAAACAAGTATAATTTGAACTATATAATTACGATTGTTTTTAATTGTATCTATGCATATGCATGGTGCTACATTAGTATATTTAAAGCTAAAGTTTTAAAAAAATTCAATTAGATTCTAAATTAGGATCCAATTTTGTGACATGTGTCCAATTTAACTTTCTTAATTTTAGTGCACCACAATAATAACTTTGCTTCAATCTCAATACAACAACTCAAACTATTCTTGAGATGAGAACCCTATAGAAATGTGTCCCATTACATTGATCTAAGTGGATTTTTGTTTTTGTTTTTTGGTGTGTTGAGCAGATGATCTAAGTGGAATTTAAACCAACATTCTGAAACCACTAATACTTATTCCTGCCCATTTCCATTTGAACACACCGTGTGGTTTTGTCCCTGTTATAATGTACACTGTTTAGTTCCTTGTTTATTTTACAAGCGGGATCATTGGGAACACTTAGGGGTTCTCTACCAAAAGTTTCTTTGTTGAGTTCTCTAAAAGAAGCATTACTGAATCGAATTAAAAGTTTAGGATAGCTTTTTTTTTTTTTTTTTCCTATCTAATTTTTAAATGAAATATCCTTTCCATTTCCAATTGCTTGATAAACTAAAAAAAAATTAAAACAAAGAGAGAATAGGAAGATACTAAACACGTAAGTGCCTTTTATTATGCTATTGCATGATAAATTCTTTAACAATAACATATAGATAAAAAGAATGATATTTATGGGAAAAAGTGTAGAAAAGAACCCACTTCTAGAACAATCAGGCCAGCATTTTCATATCGGAGAGCAAAGAACATAAGCATTCAAATGCAACATTTTTTAGTCATGACCTTATTAGTTATTACTTATTACTGTTGGTTATGGAGAGGAAAAAAATAATGACAAAATCAAGATGGATCTCAAAAAATAAACAGAAGAAAACGGGGGAAAAATAGAGGATGAAATTGGCCAGTGTGACACAGAATTGACCCATTTCAAAGTAAAACCAAACTCACAACGTAGATTTTGAAGGGAAAAAAGAAAACAAACAACTAAGCTTCTTAAGCCAGATTTAACACGAAGGCACAAAACAAAGTCATAGAATTGACTAATCACTAGGTGAAGGTTAAAAAAATTAAAATTAAAATATCGCCAAAAGTGATCGCTAATCACGTGAAGTAGCTAAAGATTGTAAGTTTCCTATCTATGAATCTTGGTAATAATAAAACAAAAGATCAACTTGATGGAGTTGCAAAGCTTTTTAGTTGCGAATGCTTAAAGAGACTTAATTATATAAAATATAATTAAAAAATAACATAAATATATTGACATCATAAAAAAAATCAAATACATAAAGTTTATAATTTCCTTTCATTAAAATGAATATTCAACTCAACTTTAATTTTTATAGTTGCAAAATTTTTGTTGTGTGCATAGTATTATTTTATTAAAAATAACTTTTTTAAATACTTTAAATTTTATTGTGTCCATAGCATTATTTTAATAAAAATTTAACTCCACTCGAATTTTTTTTTGTGTGTCTTTAACACTATTTTTGTTGTTATTTAACTTATGGTCATTGTAATTGTGTTTTATTTTTTAAATTTATGGTAGACCAAAAAAAAAAAAAAAAAAAAATCAAAAAAATTATATATAAATTCAACGCAATTGGTTTTCTACGATATATATTTCAGTGTACATGTATTCAATAATTTTGTAATCAGTGCTTACGCACGATCACGAAAATTCAATAATTTTATGGTCGGCTTGCTAGGACGTTTCCTTGCTGGCCACTTGCGTACAAGTCTGCTTTAGAATAATAATTGTTAATTTGATCAAGACGGAGGATTTAATGCCTACCCTCTCCCATCCCCTCTTCTCATCTCTCTCTCTCTCTCTCTCTCTCTCTCTCTCACATAGGAACTCTCAAGAGGGTTTCAAGCTTTGTAGTCACTGCTACAATTCCATTTCACAAATATGAAAGTTCTCATTTTCACAAGCATTAGTGGAGCAGGAGGAGTTCTATAAAAGGTTTGAATTCTCTTTTTTGCTTCACCCCGTCAAATAGTTTTATTCTTCTCTAATTTATTTTCTTCATATATTTTATTTCTTCAGTTTTAATTGTACGGAGTTCAAGATTCATCAGTATATTTCAATGGCTTTAATGAGCACTCCAGGAGGCAATTCGGCATTAGCTTCTTCTTTAACACCTCAATGGAAGTACGATGTCTTCCTTAGTTTTAGAGGTGAAGATACTCGTAATGGTTTTACAGACCATTTATACGATGCTTTGCAATGTAAGGGTCTTTTCACTTTTAGGGATGAAGAAAAACTTGATAAAGGAAAATCTATTTCCCTAAATCTCTTGAAAGCAATAGAAGAATCGAGATTTGCTATCATCATTCTCTCAAAAAACTATGCATCTTTCACGTGGTGCTTGGATGAACTTGCACATATTGTTAGATGCACGAAAGAAAAAGGATTGATAATTCTACCGGTATTTTACCATGTAAATCCATCTGATGTACGAAAACAGACCGGAATTTTTGCGCAAACCTTTGATGAATACAAAAAACGTTTCAAGGAAAGCATGGAGAAGTTGGAAACATGGAGAGATGCTTTGAGAGAAGTTGCCAATCTCTCTGGTTGGCATTTACAAGACAGGTAATTTTTGTGACAAATATATTTCTTTTGATATTTAAAGGACAATCTTCTTTCATATATCATAAAGTATATAAATAGCAATTAAAATTTAGCATGACATGCATGACTAAAATATAACAACATATACTTGTTAATTTTTTTTTTTGTATTTTACTAGAAAGTAGAAGTAGTTTGTGACCATTGCTTTTAGGACTTAGGGAAAGCTCCTTTGCAATAATTAAAAAGGATCTTGATTCAAGAACATGATCTTCTATGAATTATAAAATGATTAGGATTGTTATTATATTCCTCATATTTTTTTGCGTAAATTACATTCACCCTTTGTGGTTTGGTCATTTCACAACTTAGTTCACAAAATTTCAATTATTATATTTATACCTCCAAATTTTGGATTAAAATGAAACTATGTTAGGATTCTGTCCAACTCAATAGTGTTTGTATTTTCTGGACAAAATTATCTCTCGATTTCATTTCACTTCTTCCTCTTCCTCCAAAATCTAGTTCGAAAAAGAAAAAGAGAACCAACATTCCATCATCAGCAAAAATTCAATGAATATGCTGTAAAATTAATTGGAGGAGTTTCTAAAACTTTCTAATTTTTACTATGAATCCGCTGTGAAATTAATGGAAACGGCCAAAGGGGCTCTCCATGTTAATTTGGCAGTATAAAAAACGCACAAACCAAAGAAAAAATAGCAACAAACACAAAGTAGAAAATTAAAAGTTGCATATGTGCAACCCAATCAAATCCTTGAGAATTAAGAACGACCTAAATAAAATTCTTAATAATCAAAGGAAACCAAAATTAAAAATTGCATCACACCCAAACCGAAGCCGGTTTTAGACCCAATTGGTGATGAGTCCCAAACCAAACAAAATCAATCCAAAATCAAAATCACAACAAATAATTAAAGAACTGAACCCATAACCATAACTGTGACAACAAACCCAACCCCAAACCTGGATTCAAACCCCAAGGCTAGGCCAAACAAGTTATTGGTCTACTAGAAAACATGAATGAGGTGGACAAGGTCTTCAACTACTTAGATGCCACTGAGGATGACAAAAGATTTACTAGTTTTTATTTTTTATTTTTATTTTTTTAGAGAGTTTCAACTTATGGCGTCCGCTCCTGATGATAGCTCTTTATCATCAGATCAAGACACCAATCAGTTTTTGGTGTAGGCGGGGATTGAACCTCAGATCTCTTATACAACATCAGAGACTTTACCAGTCGAGCTAACTGGAACCCACAAAAGATTTACTAGTTGATTTAACTAGTACTTACAAAACTTAAGAATTTAAAGGCAGTTGAGCTAACTTTGTTTGCTAAATTGTGAATGGCCAAACCAAAGGGTAGATTGTCATTACATTTTTTTTTTTTTCACTTCTTTTGGCAAGATAAATTTACCCACATAGTCTTTTTCCTCTCCCTTGTATAAGTTTCCTCTCCCTTGTGCGTTTGTTTCTCAAAAAATAAAAAATAAAAAAAAGTTTACCCACGGAGTTTTCAGGTCAAAGTCTACCTATAAAAATGGTTGACTAAAAAATTAATTATATGATGAAGAGGTAATCAATTATTAAAGTCACACAATGTTTTAATTTTATGGACAACCATTCAACAATTTCCCTTGCTTGTCCATTTAGAAGATAAGTCAATTGAAGTTCAATTTTGGAGACATTTATAACACTTTTTATAACTCATAACTCAATATGATGCTTTAAAGGTCCAAAATTACCTTCAGCCAAATTATATATTGGATTAAGTTCATAGTGGGCATGTAAATTGTTTTTAGAAAGATTTACCATATGTTTGGATGGAAGGAGTAAAAGGGAGAGTAGAGCGGAAGATAACTACAATGAACTAAATTTTAGTATATTCTAATCACCTTCCCCTCTATTCCACTCTCCTCTCCCTCCATTCAATTTTGGCTCAATCATTGTTTTGAGTTCCATAGAATCCTTAAAGGCTAAAAGTGCATTTTAACCATCTTATTGACAAATCAAATTTTTACATAATTTTGAAGAAATAGAGCTTGTAGATTTTTATAATTGATATTAGTCCACCAAAATAGAAATTCAAAAACGATGCTTAAACAAAAAAAAAAAATATATATATATATATATATATATTTTGAAGCCTTTTTTTTTTTTCAATGATAAATCATGTATATTAATTTGGGCCTCAACTCAAGAGGTAAAAGGTTTTATATATTTTGTGGCAGCAGAGGAATGGATTCAACAAAAATGAAAATGTTGTACACTAGTTACTATGCGCTCACACAATTAATTTTTAGAGATGGGATGTAAGGCCAACCTTTAAGTACTCGTTCCAATAAAAAGTGATGTTCAGAGATGTATGTATAGTATTCAAATGAGAATAGCTTTGAAAAAGCAAAGTATTAATCCTCGGGTTTGGTCCGAGGAGGTTGTTACAGTTTGATGTTCTCTCTCTTTCTTAGACCTCTCCTTTTATCCGGATGCTTCTTAGCTTTATATATCTTAGCAAAGATGCACCTAGATCTTACACTTGGCGGGTCATGATCATACTTCCCTGATACTTGTCCCATCAGACCTTGCTAGAAGGTTTTTACATCAAAGTATTAGCTGTGAAAACACTATTCAAAGTCATTTCTCCATTAATGCAGCCAGCTAAGTGGTTGCAGGGTATTTAATGCGGAGGAGATGGCCACTCTATCCTTCCTTTTTCTTTTATTCCATGCTTAACTCCAAATTACCCTTGTCTCCTCTCGGACTTAAACATGCTCCTTTTGACTCTGTCCTTCGACCTTTCGAGGTTAGGCACATGTCCTCGGCATTTTCGCCAATTATGGTTGTTCAGTCTAAGTACAAATTACATGGCTAACTTCCGTGGATAACCCAACTACAGTGTCCGAGGTTTACTCCCATATGAGCTTTATCAACCCTCTGGATCCTCGTTCACCCCCCCACCCCCCCCATATATATATGCTAAATAGTTGGTAAAGGCTTATATTTGTGTTGGCACAAAGGCTTAACTTTTATAATTGTATTTAGCGTGTTCAACTTAAATATTTCAACAAAGTTTCTCTCAACAATCAAGCACAAAATGAAACTCACTTAAAAAAAAAAAAAAATCATTTTTTGTCAATCAAGGAATTGGTTGATGGCACTTGCTCTTCGATCCTGGAATCTTTGCGGCTACTAGCATTCCCTGCTTTTCTCCCTCTTTTGTTGCTTTTAATTATGTATGTATTTTTTTAAAAATCATTCTATAATGGGGAACATGTCATGGCAAGAACGACAATTGTAAGTAGACAGTGGGCTAATCTCACATTGGAAAATGAGTGTGAGTTAAAGATGTTTAAAGCTTGTGCTATGTATCCAAGAGTTAGGCCCTTTGGGATATACACCACTGTAAGTTTCTTTAAAAAACCTTCTTTCCTCTCTTTGTGTGTGTATTTGTTAAAAAAAAAAGAAAAAAAAAGTTAATGTCCCACAATATACGTGGATGTTTGGTAATTTCATTTGAAATTTCTTAAGACTCATGTATAATACTTATTTTATTATATCGTATTTATGATGTTTCTCATATTATTACTGAATGCTTTGATGCTTAATTTTCTTAATTTATATTTTATAATTTTTCTTTATCCTAGAAGTAGTTTCCGACTATTGACTGAGTTTTTTTTTTGCTAATCTATATATATGAGATTGGAATTTTATAGTTATTAGAAATTTCTAGGAGTCTATACCATATTATAAATTTTACATTTAAAATAATAAAATAACAACTAGATAAAAAGTAGAGTTTAGTTCTAAAACCAAACACTTCTTCAACCCCTTCATTCTCAACACCAAATCCTAAGACCCCAATCTCAAAAACTTTTTTCGTAATCTAAATGAAACAAAATTATTTGTGTACCAACAGAAGGAGAACGTAAGCAAACAAAGAAAAATTGGCTGGAAATACTTTCATTTATCTACATTTAATTGCCTCTAATAGGGCCTTTATATCCTTTACCTTTAAAAAAACAAACAACAAACAAAATGCTAAAATTCAAGAAAAGTATAAGCTAAAATTGGGAGAACTGATCTTGTATTATTAATTTTATACATGAGCTTTATCTTTATATAGAGAAGTAGAGCACAATAATTAACTTACCATCGTATATCAAAACCATAACAACAAATTAAATAATTTGAAAGTAATCCTTACAAACTGCAACAACTATTTGCTCCAAAAAAAAAAAAAAAAAAAAAACTGCAACAACTATAATTAACAACACTAAGAAAAGTAATAGAAAAAGATATAGGTGGATAAGTATTATACGTGAAATATACATGGGAAAGAACATAAAAATTATGCAAAGAACTACTTAATTGTAGCTTTGATGGTGAGAACTAACAATATGATTGTAGTTTTTACACCGTTTGCACATTATTCTTGAATAGCTGCAACTAAACTTGAGGTTGCAACTAAAGTTGAGATAATCTTGATTCACAACAAAGAAAACTCAAAAATAATCATCGTTTTTTTACTTTGTTAGTCAAGGCTCATACCAATACCACACTAATAGTAGTCACAAAGAAACCAATAACTTATGAAGGCTAAAATAGAATAAAAAACCACCTAACCTATGGCATGAAGATAAAAGGCTATGGATAGATGTATATAAAGTAGAACAAGTGCGTGAGTTGAAAATGGTGAGTAGAAATACGAAAAGTTTTGTGCTTTGTGAGAGAGTGGAAAGTCTTGAAACATTGAACCCAAGAAAATAAAGAGATCTTATCTTTTAAATTTTAATTAGTCTTTATTTCTAATGTGGCACTTGAGAAATATCCTAATACATTGAAACTAAGAAAATAAAGAGTTTTATCTTTTAAATTTTAATTAGTTTTTATCTCTAATATGGCACTTGAGTAAAGAATTTATGTCAAAAAATTCCTTGTCAAATAAAGCGTCACATGGCAGAACCTTATGCTAGCAGAGACCTTATGTGGGAGAGCATGAGGTTCTGCTAGTATGAGATCTCTGCTTTATATATACATATTGATTGATTGATTGATTAACAAAATTTGATGGATCTATTTCAACAAAATATAACAAAAACTATAGCCCTAAATATCTCTATTTGAAATATGTAATTGATATAATATACCTTTCATATATGGGATGTTATATCAATATAGCTTGAGTAAAAAAATTCAGGTGTTTGCCAAAAACTTTGTAATTTAATTGGTTGGCACTTTCTAGTGTGTGGATGACATCTAGGGTTGGAATTCCCCTTTCTCGTTGTAACTATCAAACTTTAAAAAAAAAGGAGTATTTTTGCCTAATATTTGTCTTCTTCCCATGGGTATTTATTACTGATTTGGACCATCACGTAATTATTGTTTTATCTTTTCTGTAGGCATGAGTCAGAATTTATCCAAAATATTGTACAAGTGATATTACATAAATCGAGCTCTAGTTTCTCAAGCTTTACCAACGACTTGGTAGGAATAGATTTTTCAGTGGAAGAATTCATCACTTCAAATTTAGATCTTGGGAATAATGTTCGCATGACAGGGATTTGTGGTATGGGGGGGCTGGGAAAGAAAACTCTTGCTAGAGTTGTTTATGATAAGTTTGGTAATAGTTTTGAAGGTTCAAGTTTTATTGCAAATGTTAGAGAAGATTCTGAAAAACATGGGTTGTGTCGATTACAACAACAACTTCTTGCAGACATTTTAGAGGAAATAAATATAGATATAAGGAATGTATATCAAGGAGTTGACATGATCAAGAAAAGGCTACGTCATAAAAAAATCCTACTTGTTCTAGATGATGTCAACCAACTTGACCAATTAGAAAAATTGTCTGGAGAGTGTGGCTGGTTTGGATTGGGGAGTTGGATCATCATAACAACTAGAGATGAACATTTGTTGGTCCAACATGGAGTGCATAAAATATATAAGCTTGATGCATTAAATAGTGATGTTGCTCTAAAACTTTTTTGTTTGAAAGCCTTCAAAAAAGAGCAACCCAAAGAAAGATATATGCAACTCTCTCAAGAATTTGTATACTATGCTAATGGTCTTCCATTAGCTCTTGTTACTTTGGGTTCCTTTTTGTTTGGAAGAACAATGGATGAATGGGAAAGTGCATTGGCAAGTGTAAAAAAAAATCCTAAAAGAGAAATATTTGATACGCTTAAAGTCAGCTATGATGGACTAGAGGAAATGTGGAAGGAAATATTCTTGGATATTGCATGTTTCTTTATAGGGAAGGCAAAAGATCGAGTAGTAGAGATATTAGAAAATTGTGGTCTTGATGCAAGAATTGGTATGAGTGTTCTCATGCATAAATCTCTCATAACCATAGAAAACAATAAATTATGTATGCATGATTTACTACAAGAAATGGGTAAAGAAATTGTCCGTCAAGAATCACGTGGAGAGCCTGGAAAGCGCAGCAGATTGTGGCTTCTTAAGGATTTGTTTCATGTATTGACTAAAAATGCGGTAAGAATAGTGGCAAAGATAAAATTTTATTTTATTTTATTTTGAGGTAAAGTTAGAATTTTATTTTAGTCAGCAAGATTGATTTGGTACAATATCATACTTTCCGTCAATAAATTAGTTTTCAAAAAAAAAAAAAAAAAAATCCAATAGATAAGTGGTTACCTAAGTACTTAATTAATGGAATATAGAGTACCAAATTTCATTTAACATGCTAATATATTGTCGCTGGAACATTTCTTATATTTTTAAAACACAATGTAATTGTGTCATTATTCATAAATTTGAAGTCATCTTTCTTGATTTAATCAGCCAATCATTCATCTCTTGATTACTACCCAAAACAAAAGGCTACATTTTTTTTTTAATTGAAACTTCGTTCATTTGCTCTTTTTTTTTTTTTTAATCACTTTAAAATAATTTTGTACTTTTTTTTCCTTGTTAGGGTCTCTCTCTCTCTCTCTCTCTCTCTCTCTCTCTCTCTCTCTCTCTCTCTCTCTCTCTCTCTCTCTCTCTCTCTCTCTCTGTGAAGAGAAACTTGAAAACTTTATTAAGAAGATACGGCTATATCAGCTTGAAGCATGTAATAAAAAATGGATAGAATACCCTCCATCCGAACAGCACAATCGAAGACATTAAGAGAATGCCTAGTTAGACTATTGGCAAGCAATGTTTTGAAAATCTTGTGTACCAAGCAATACTCTTTTACACTTGAAAACAACAATACTAGGGATACACCCATTTTTCTATCAAATTTCACGACATTTTTACTTGTTTGACTATGAGTGATTGATTAAAAGTAATAGGTTCATGTACTCAGTAGAAAATGTCTATCACTTGTGTCACACAAATCAGCAAGTTGTAAAATTTGATGTATGCCTAATTCAGTATCTTGAAAATTGATGGTGTAGATATTTTCATCTCCTTAAGCACAGTACAAACTTGAGTAATTCTAGTATTCTTATCTTTTGTTTTGCAAATAATTTACTGATTGTATGCCTTTTATTCTTAGGCAACAAAAGCAATTCAAGCCATAGTCATAAACCGTTACCAATGGGACAGAGGAGATTGGACCTTTGAAGCCCCCTTTTATGAATGGGAAGTACCACATTGGAACTTTGAAGTCATTCCTGAAGCTTTTTCAAAGATGGGTAATCTTAGATTGCTTATAGTTGACAATATGTCAATATTGGATGGCCTCAATCATCTTCCGAATGACCTAAGATTTCTTGACTGGTTTGGTTATTCTTCAAAAGTTTTGCCGTCCAGTTTCCAACCAAAAGAGCTTGTTGAACTTAATTTACAATTTAGCGAAATTAAATATCTTTGGGAAGGAGTGAAGGTAATTTTGTTCTTTTACTGTCCTTTTATTATTTTTTCGTAAGTAGTGCAATAGAGATAATGATTTTCACAACAATTAAGTTGACAAGTTTTTAGTAGTTTATATATGTGTTTACTATTGACATCACTATTTTACTTACCAATAACAACTTCTCACTTGGCAGTAGTGAAATTTTGTATGTCTCAAGACTTACTGTTTTTAGTGAGGAATGGCTTCAATAATTTTCCTTAATTTAAAAATTTATTTATCTTATGAAAGTAAATTATATGCTTAATACTTTTTTTTTTCTTTGGGTTTGAACAGTATTTAGACAAGTTAAAATACATGGATCTTAGTTATTCAGCGAGGCTTGTTCATACACCTGACTTCAATGGGTTTCCAAGACTAGAGAGACTAATTCTTAGTTGTTGCACTAATTTGGTTGACATCCACCCATCTATTGGACAACTCAAGAGGCTTGTTGTCTTAGATCTGGAACACTGTGAATCTCTTACCAATCTTCCCAGCATATCTACTGAAATGGAGTCCCTTCAAATTCTTAATCTTTTTGGGTGTTACCAACTCAGGGAAATTCCAGAATTTAATGGAATTTTGAAAAGCCTATCAGAACTTTATTTGGGTGGGACTAGTATCAAAACACTACCCTCATCAATCGATTGTTTGACTGCCCTTACTTTATTAAATCTAAAAGACAGCGATCTCAATTGTCTTCCAAGTAATATGAATGGTTTGGTCTCTCTTGAAAAACTCGTCCTCACGGGATGCTTCCGTCTTTTCGACCTGCCAGAGAGCATTTGGAAAATAGAGTGTTTGAAGGAACTTGACTTGATTGGAACTTCCATTTGGAAACTTCCCTCAGCCAATGATGTCTGGAATGATCGATTAAAAGAACAGTTTGTGCGGAATATACGCCCAATGTGTAGGAAGATGCCTGGACCGCCAAGACCTTCTTATGACGAGCTCAGCCGTAGAGCAGCATTTACAATATTGAACCGTTACCGACAGGTACTCAGTTTTCCCTCTCTTTCAAATGATTCAAGTACTAAAATTTAAGGCTTGTTCATGTAATTATATTTCAAATACAAATAGATCTCGAGTTCATTGCCAAATAATATTATATGTTCAAACTTGAATTATTTTCTTGTTAAATTAGTTTGAACTTAATCACAAATTACTTGATTAATTTTTTTTTTTCTTATATATAATAAAGTCATGACTAAAATATTTTAGTCCTTTAAAAATTGGATAGTGTTAATGGGCATAAGAGACTATTTTATGTCACATCATTATACTTTATGTCAGATTTTTTACTAATTTTATAGGTTGTAGAGTTAATAAAATTAACTTCATTAGTTTCACTTGGTATTTCAGTTATATTTTCAGTCATTTTATTAATTTATACCAATTTTTTCTTAAAAATATATGAATTTTTACTACAAGTAAGCAGGGGCGGCCCAACATAATTTGGGGCCTAAGGCGAAAAATTTATGCAGGACCTTTAATTTGTAAATATGAATTAAACAAAATTATTTAATCCTAATCAAATTAAGGTTACTTTGATATATAAATAATACCAACTAGACTAATGTTAATTTCATATAGAGAATTGAATATCATAGTTGAATTATAAATATTAATAAAAAGAAATAAAAATATATTGTGATTGAAAAAGATACTTTATTTTGGATATAAGATGATGCATAGTTAAATAAAGTTGTAATCTAATTTTTAATTTTATATTTTGATTTTAAGAGAGAGAGAGATTGATATTATTTGGTGTAGGATATTAGTTTACAAAAATCAAAGTCTCAAACTATTAGGGGAGATTAATCTATAATTGATGATTTAACACATTTGCAACATCTTTTTGAAATATTTTAGGGTTTCAATTGAGTTAAGGTTCTATTGGTTTTGTACTTTGAGAGTCTTAACAGAAATGAAAAAGAAAAATATGCTAATTAAAAGTACTATAAAATGTTCAAAATATAATGTGATATTGTTTCTCATTGATGAACTTCATCAATTTAATTAATGAATGTTTATATCACGTTTTTTGTGATTAATAACATGGCAATTTGTAAGCCAATAGTAAAATTTGTACATCACTAATAAATAAAAATGTACAACTTTTAGAAAATATATATATAATTTTATAAATTTGGACCTTTAACTATAAAAAGTGGGGCATTTTTTTCTAAGGAAAATTTTGTTTTTTGGTGGGGCCTTAGGCCTAGGCCTAACTTGCCTAGGCCTTGAGCCGGCCCTGCAAGTAAGTAGTTAATATTATCATTTGATATCATATGAACTTATTTAATAATTTATATAATCCAATCTCAAGTACACATTGGTATGTTTGAGCTTGAGTTGTTCAATAGTTAAGTCTAAAATAAGATTTGAGCTTGACTTGACCGTAACAAACATTTTTCCGAACCCATTTCAAGCGGTTCTTAAACAACTCGCTTTATTTACTGTCCTACTCAAATTGTTAAAATGGTGTATCTTTTTTATTTTCATTTTGTTTTTGGGTACAGGGACTCCTTCGTAGAAAAACTGAATTTCAGACAATTATTCCCGGATATGGAATTCCGGGGTGGATGACTTATACATTTGAGGGGGATTCAATAAGGATAGCGCTGCCTCCAAATTGGTGTAATAGTAAATGGATGGGATTCATTCTCTCTGCTCCTATCGCTGTAATTGAGGAAAGATTTGGTCTTGGAGTTCGTGTGAAAGCCCTTGGTGACATACCTCACAGTCAATATGCCTCTAAAACTTTCTTCAGAATAACAGCGTCGCCGCTGATCGGCTACTACAATTGTCTAATGTATTTGTGTCGTGATGATTGGTTTGCTGCTGTTCCAAATGCTGACCAATGCAGTCTGATTGAGGTTGTATTTGAGAACTATGGCTCAAGAAGGAAAGTGATGCATTGTGGGGTTGGTTTGGTATACGAGCAAGATGTGGAAGAGTTTAACCAAACAATTGCACAAACTGGGGAGTCACCAAGTCACTACGGGTTGAATGGTGTCGAGATCCTTGAGTAGCTGTAACGACACTGAGCCTAAATGCATTTAAGAGCTTTTCTGTGGTAATGATCATCTCAAAAATCCTTCTTGTTACATGTCTAATCATTTTTATTTATTTATTATTTATTTTCCTTTCTAGCTGTTCAGCTGGTTTTGTGGCTAGCAAATAAGTCCACTTATTTTTCTGTTTATGCATAACCAGTCCCAATCATTTTATACTTCCTGTGTCCCTGAAAATTAACCTTAGATTCCCTGCATGAGCTCACTGCCAATTGTCTAAGCCTCTACATTATCATCATTGTTATAATTACGGTTACATGATTAAAGTCACTATTTCCTAATAGCTTAACTTTTGCGAGAATTATTAATTTATCAGTCATCAATTACCACAAGCTTAATAACTGGTAAAACCTTATTAGGCAAGTTGCGAATATGATCTAGAAAAGAAATACATTCTCAAGCTTCACTGCTCTAAGGATTTTTCTAAGTTAGATGCATGGTTCAGTCCTAGTTTGGCATCCTATATGTAAGTGTCTGAGTTTTTTGCTATTTTTATATCCACCTTGTGCGGGCTAATGCAAGAAAATTTTGCCAAATAATTTTTTACACATTAAAACTACGAACTGCATGGCAACTCCTCCTCTAGCATGTTTTTATATACTTCAAAGCCATGACTTCTAGAACAGGCATGAACAAACTCCAATTACACTGATTATTAATGAGTGAACTTTTTATTTTTCTTTTATAGTACCATACTAAGTCAAGTTTTCACATCTATGCAGGTTATGACAATTGACATGTCTGCAGAAGATGACACTCATGCATAATTTGTTTATACTTTGACTGGTTACTAAACAGGGAAGATTTCCATAGGGTGAATTTCAAATCAGGCTACTGCTATTTGAAGTTCATAAGCATTTCTGTCAGTCTGACTATGTATTGGATTTTTCTTTTCTTAAGAAAAAATTCTGGTATGTTGTATTGAATTCATATTTGGTTTCAGTTATCATAATTTGAAAATGTAATTGAGTGACAAATCCTTCCATCTTGTTTCATAATGACAGTATAGCCAAGATCTTTTCTTTTATTTCATATACAAGTTCACTCGAAGTAATCTTCTTTCTGAGACTTGTCTAGTTGATAGTTATGGTCTAGCCATTATTTTGTAAATACACAACAACAACAAAGCCTTAGTCCCAAAAATTTGGAGTTGGCTATGAATCCTTAACAGATTAGATTGGATTGGCCACATGAATTCTTTTCTTCCATTTTATTCTATTTGAAGTCATGCTCTTTGTTACTTTCCTAATTGACATGTCTTTTTTTATTACTTCTACTAATGTTATTTTTGGCCTTCCTCTGCCTGTTTTCATTCCCTCAACTGGATCAACTCACTCTTACTTACCAAATCATTACTCGCTCTCCTCTAAACATGACCAAACCATCTCAAGCGAAGCCTCATCTTTTTATCAATAAGGACTACCAATATATTGAATCAAATCCTATCTTTCCGTGTATTCCCGCTTATCCATCTTAACATTCTCATATCCTCATTGTGAATATCTTTCTTCAAAATAAATCAGCATATCAGGCCAATGTAGAAGTCATGATTCATCCTTCATACCACTAAAGGAATCGGCTGAAAACATACAGTAAACTATGTCAATCTTGGAGCATATTATCTAATGGGAGTCCAGTAGGTGGCTGTTTTGGCCTTTTTTGTATTCTTTAAGTCCTTTGGATTGGATTTAAAGACAAGGCCTAGCGTACAGGCATTTTTGCTTACTCATGGAACAAGTTTTAGAAATTCGCAAAAGAGGATTATTCATACAAAAAAAAATCTTCCTTTCTATATAGCTGTCCTCTCTCTCTTTCCCTGCAATTTATTGATGTTCAACTTGATCATAAAGCTTGAATATTCTGAACCTTCTAACTATTTCAGATTATGCTAACTGGTGTCAAATCTATTAGGGCCCGTTTAGTACGTGTGTTTAAACAACAGTTTTCAATTTTTTTGAAAATACGTGTGGGTGAAAAAGTGTGTAAAAATACGTGTAATGTTATTTAAAAACTGAAAATATATGTTTGAACTCATGTACCAAACAGAGAGAATTTTGTTTTTGTTTTGAAAGAGAAAAAAAGAAAAAAAAGGAAAAAAAAAAAAGATCCTATACTTTTTGGTCTATCTTTTTATCAACATTATGCCACAATGTAAATGATGGTATTATTAAAAAATCCTGTGAGTATTGGTCCCTTTCCCAGTGACTTGTAATGAATGATATGTACACTAGTCACTAGATATCTAAAATGATTGTGAACTGCAGCAGTTCAAGTATATTACAAAATATAGCCATATCATTTAAGTAGGTATCAATGCGCCTTTCAATATTAGATGAAGTTAAACATGAATCATGATGGATTGGAACAAAATGTAGAATCCACTGATTTGGTAGAGATTCTCAGTTATACAAGACAATCACTCAGTTATCACTTATCAATACTCTGAAAAAAACTTTGACTAGCCCATACAAACAGTTTCTAATTACCAAAAGAAACAGTATACACATCATTATGAATTTTAGTTGCCAGTTGTGAAACAACTGAAGTTCTCCATGCTTGCAAACATGGCTTCATCTGTAGCACTAGAGATAGCATGAGAATTCATATAAAATGAATTAATATTATGATACAGCAGCTGTGTGACACAATCCATCCCCACATACACTGGCTTCTTTCAATTTGCCTCGGTAGTTGTGTGGAAAAAAAGGGGTGCTGCTGTCAGAAATTTTCAACAGAAAATTGATGCAGCAAATGGCAGGTATGTTGCTTGGAAAACATGGGATTTGATTTGCCAGCCTAAGAAAAATGGGGGACTGGCTATTAAAGATTTATGGAAGAAAAAATTAAGATTATGCTTTTGAGAATCGTCAGTGGAAGTACTGCCAATACAGAATAAGGAGGAGGTTATGGAGTTAAGAGGATGTACATTGTTTACATAGTATGTATGAAGAAACAAGCTTGCAGCTTTTTAAGAAATGTGATTTTGCTAGAACTGCAGGGTTTTTCTCTAACTGGGGTTTTCAAATGGGTGAAATCAATGTGACCTCAAGTACTGATTTGGTGAAATTCAAAGTTGCTCCTCCTGCTGAAAAACTAAGTGGCAGAGTGACTGTAAGAGGAATTCTCACTATTTGCAACTCCCTAAGGATTCTTGACCATATTTAGACATTAAGGAATCTTTCTTGGTCTAAACTATTGGATCTATCTATTCTGGAACTCCCTACCAAGATGCTGCAGTACATTTGAGAATTTGTCTCAGTCAATAGAAGAACAAAAGCAAGCACTTATACAATTTATGCCCTAAAATCCAATTTATTGGCATGTCATAAATAATTAAATTGTTTAATTATATGAGACTATTTGTAAATGAACTAATGAGACATTATTATAGTCCTTGAGATGCATTGTATGTAATTTAGTCACAGAAGATATTAATCACAAGTTCCTTGTAAACTCAATACATAGTTCATAGTCGGTGATGAAATTGAGCGTTTCATCTGTGAAGATTATAACACATCAACTAAGATGATTTGTCTTGATCATGGAAGTAGAAATTTCTAGTTGATGTGTTGATATATCTTAAGTGTTAAGACATATTGAACTGGACCACTGTGAGATTAACTAATCAATCAACAACTGTCATCTGTATGATTAATCTCACGACTTTTAATTTCATAGATTTTCAATCTTGAGAGGATAGTTAACCCGATTATGAAATGTAGGTTACTTTAATATATCAGGAGTGAGATCTAATATTAATGGTCAAAACCTTAGTATACTGGGTAACCACACGTAGTGTTGAGGGAATACATATTTTCAAGATAGAATCCATAATCTCTTTTTATAGAGACATGAAATATTTCCTTGAGATAAGTTTAATGGAAATTGGTTATTCAGGACGTCCACTTTAGTAAGGAGTTACTAAAGTTAATATTTATTGAAATTGGATTTCAATAAATATGAATAACTAAAAGATTAAACCAGGTACTCAAGTGTGCAATTCCAAAGGGGAAAAAAGTAGAGAATTTAAAAAAAGAAAAGAAAAGAAGAAGAAGGACTATTGTGTTAATGCTGTCATAATCTAATGTTATATCTAATCCAACATGTGAAAAATGAATAGTTAAATAAATAATTTCTAGCACAAAATTGAGTTTATTTTCTTAAAAATCTCAAAGAATACATTAATATGATAAGAAAGATGAAGAACAATATAAAATATTCGTAAATGCTTAAAGCAATTACCCAAGCATCTAAAAACATTATATAACAAAGACATAACAATTCACTACTAATTTGTTAAACAAAATATTTACAAACAGTGAAAGTAAACTGCATAAAGACCATTGTCTTCAACTACACTAACTGTTTTTCATTAGCTTGTCTAGACTATTTTGTTGTTTTTCAAATAAATTAAAATCTAAAAACAACACAAAATTTGACATATTATAATATGATTTTCCTCAAATAAGATCAACAACAAAAACCATTCATTAAAAAAATGAAACAAACACCATTCATTAAAAGTATTCAATATTGTAAAGAAAATAATAAAAAAAATTACCTGCATCAAGGATCACATATGAATTAGTCAACAATATTCAGCAATCTAAGGTAACGATGCAAGCAAAATAAATTTTTTTTTAACAAAACAATGAAAAAAAAAATTGAGAGAGAGAGAGAGAGAGAGATAATCTTTTTTGTATGGGAAATATATGCAAAGAATAGGAAAGAATGACAAAGTTATAGTAAGAGGTTGGGAATAAGAAGAGTAAATAAAGGAAGATAAATGGGCAAAATAATATATAAAGTTAAAACCACCCAGTAATCAAAAAAAAAAAAAAAAAAAAAAAAAAGAAGAAGTTAAAACCACCCAAGGGCCAAAATAATATTTAAAATTAAAACTGCCCAAGAGGAATATATATAAATAACATTTTTGTTTTGATTTTCCATTGATTTATTATTTAGTTATAACATCAAAATTAAAGTAGATAAATATGTAAAGTTAAAACTGCCTAAAATGAATTTGTAAAGTCAATATTCTTTTATATTTAATATTATAAAAAATTAAAGGTAAAAATAAATATGAAAAAAGACTAATGATGTAGTCAATGACGTGAAAGTAGCTTAATAGAAATCATAGTAATAATAAATGTTACGCTTTAACTATATTTCAATTGTTTGAGAGTTGAAGCTATACGTGTCATTTCAATTATCAAGCTTCCCCGTATAGCTTGAGGTGGCTTCTGAGAGTTTTGGGGGTGGTCGATAGTAATTCGGCTTATTGCAATTTATGACTTAGAGCATCTCCAATAGGAGAACTAAACAAAATATCCTCTTTATTGTAAAGAGGGAACCCACAAAGCATCAATCCAACCGTCTCTCTAAACCTAAATTTTTTTTTTTGCTCATGTACCGTAACTCTCCAGCCCTGAGATGGCCTACTGTAGATTAGCAACTGAATATCTTCTATTAAAAAATTCCAGCCACTCATTTTAATATCAGCTTCAAATAATCATTATTTCTTGTTTCAATTTCCAAATCTTATCTACAGAGCTGAGCTTTAGCCATAACGAGGAATAATTACCGAAGTGCATACTAACAAGATTTGTTACTGAGGGTGAACTAAAAGTAGGCTGCCATATTAAATGGCAACAAAGTTTATGCAACTTTGAAAGTAACAATGATAATGGATAACTAAGAACTAAGAAGCAAATTCTGAAAAAAAATAGAGAGAAGCAATTCGTAAACCAGTGTATGACACCCAAAAAAAAAAAAAAAAAAAAAAAAAAAAAAAAAAAAAAAAAAAAAAAAAAAGGTTTTTAAGGAATTCTCTCAAGTTGGCTTCAGCAAACCTTATTTTAAAAATTAAAACAGAAAATATATAGTATTTAACACATAATTTGATGACAGCAATACGATCTTTTTTCTTTTTCTTTTGGAATGAGCTAGATTTTATTCAACAAACAGACAACATTACAAATAATAGGCAGCAAGCTGCAAACTGTACCGTCATCAAAACAAACATTCCCAGTCAGCTGCAGAACAGATTTAAAATTAAATTAAAAAAAAAAAAAAAAGCAATACCAATATTCAATCAAAAACAGAAAAAGGAATTCTCCAAAGGCTACACAGAATCCTATTTTGGATAGAATTCCTTATATTTCCGCACAAGAACAACCTGTATCAGATGTCCTGCACAACAACTTAAACAATTTCAGCATGTAATCCTCTGTAATTCCTTCTAAGCTGCTGCTACTTAATTTTTTTTCATCATGAATAGCGTAATGTTCAATGTGCAAAACTTCATTCATAACTCTATGTTCTGTTGGACCTGCACTATGATATGCTCCTAGGAGATGGTCATTCCTGCAACAAATGAAAGCAATCACCAATGAATTACTGGGCATTCTTGTTAATATTAAAAAAGAAACCCCTATGATTTTCTCAATTTTTCTTTTTTCTTCTTCATTGATTTTCACTGAAACTGCAGGTTCACATGTAGAGAAACTAATAGAAGTTCATTTAAGTATTCAGAAGAGTTTATAGTTCACATATAAGAATTTGTTGAGTTGATGAAATAGTAATTGGAAAAACAGAAAGTACTAACCTCCACTGCACGTAAGCGTCTCAAACTGTTTGTTGTAGTCTGACCACTTTTCTTCAATCTCTCTCTTGATCCTCTCAGCTTCCCTCTTCTCCTCCTCTGCCGTAGCTGCCACATCCATCTTTTCCTTCAGCTTCTTTCCATCGGTGTAGATCATTTTCTTCTCTTGCTTTCCCTTTCCTCTCTGTTTAGTCAAATAATCTATTTTTTGTTTTAGCTCATTTATCTGTCCTTCAGCTCCAGAGATACTATTTCCATCTGTTGACATTGTTTGCTTGTCATGCATGTGTTGTTCGGCCAGAGGGAAGGTGTCTACTTTCTTCTGTAGCTCATTGATCTGTGCTTCAGCCTCAATTATACTCTTTTGAATTGTTGCCTGAACTGAATTGAGCTCCAAGAACTTTTGTTTATTTGCATCCAGTTGAAATGCTATCTCAGCCATAGGCTTGATCAGATTGGTGCACCTTTCAATGGTGTCATTGGCTTGGCAGTATCGACTTTTCAGAACTTTGAAGTCCTTGGAGAGTTGAAGCACTAGGAATTTCATTCCAACTGAGACGCCATCATTTTCATCCAAGTCACACAACAATTCTAATTCTGAATCTAAAGAAATGGAACGACTGGGATGACATGCAGAAGAGAAGTCAGTTGCTAATACATTTTTTACTATGCCCAATGCCTTGTCTATGACAGATTGACCTGGCCTGGTTTTCTGGGACTGCACATCAGTTATGACACTGCTGGATGGAGACAGAGAAGTTTCAGATTTGGCTCCCAAGGAAATGTAAAAGTACTCCATATCATCGTCCTCATTGTCAATAGACACAGTAGAACCCTCTTCATGCCCAACCCTGTCAATAGACTCAGAAGAGCCCTGACCTGATTCTTGTTTGGTGATTTCATTGGAAGAATCCTTCATTATAGATACAACACAATGAGCAATGACAGTTAGAAGCAAAAGGAATTTTAAGATGATTAGATTGAGAAAAATGGAAACCTTTGGGGAACTTGATTTGCATTGAGTTAATGGAAAGGATAGTTTGGATCTGTTCTCTTCCCATTCTGTTTTTGGTTTTTTTAGTACCTCATCAACAGCTTTGTCTCCATCAACATCACTTTGATAGACTGCCGTGGCAATGGCCCCTATAAAAATTGTGAATCAGTACTGACTCAACCAAGATCATTATTTACAAAATGAGACTTTTTCCCCATACTAAGTTTTTTCAAGTGAAAGCCTCAAAAAGAATGTAAACAGTTTATGAAACAGGGCGGAAAAAGGTAAATGATACAAGAAGACTAAAAAAAAGTAAATTTCACATATCGGGAGTTAGATGTGGGAGAGGTACTCTCTCTCTCTCTTTCTCTCTATTGAGTGAGGTTTACACTACTCAAATGGTTGGGAGAGAGATTTGAACCAGTAACCTTCATTTCATGGTATGTGATCTGCAGTCAATTATGTTACCTCTTGGGATTGAGGCATACCAAATTAGATTTGTTAGACAAATTTAATTCTATCAGTCAGGTTAGAGGTTTTCAGTCAAAGAAGTTTTTTCAATAGTTGGTTCTTTCTCAAGGGAACACATGATTAAACTACACAATAGTATTGTGAAGCAAACCATTTTTTTCAGGATGGAACAAGATAAATGAGAGAGCAGCATATTATGGTGTCATTAGCTCATACACTTACACAAGGAAGAGTCAAGTAAAAGACAGAGCTATGCCTTTTACGTTTGTGACTTTGCTTTAAGAGAGATGAATTTGGTTGTTTTTTAATCGGTTGTGCATCAATTATTTCTATCCCTGAAACAAAATGAAATATATTAATAACTATAAGGAGCTTTCTTGTTAAACTTATAAAGAAAACATAAATTTACAGATTCTCAGATATATATATATATATATATATATATTGTTTCTTCAGTTGGGGATTAAACTGCACTGCAAGTTCACATCTAGAAAACTGATAAAAAAATTATAATTAAAAAAAGAAAAAAGAAAAAAAAAAAAGCCATCATAAATACTCAAAATGGTTAATATAGCATGTTTGCATGTGGGGGACAACACAAAAAAAAAAAAAAAATAAATGAAGCAGAGAAACAATGCAATAAATGAATAAACCCAAATTAACTTTATACCAACTAAAGCATACACACTGACACACAAGGTGTGAATGTGAAGAGGTTGCAGCTTGAACCATTAAATCTTGGTTTCATGCAGGGAGAAGTTCATGAATCCATGTCAAGTTTACTGCAAAGTTTTCTGTAGCGATAAATATTTAAATTCCATTTTAATATTAATTTTAATTTTTCCAGGTCTGAAGAAACACAAATTCTACGCAAAAAAATTATAAGGAGCAAGCCTCATATAGAAAAATGTTAGTTATTTCAAGGACTTCATAGTTAGTTGGCATATTTGAATCTATTTTGTGTTAAATAGTTGACATTATATGATTCTAGTAATCAGTACAAAAATATATAGTATATGAAATACTAACCTCCAAGTGTTGGAAGAAGACGATACCAAGCTGGTTCTGATGGTTTCTTCTTGGGCAAAGATGATGTTGAAGAAACTTTAGAGAAATCAATCTCCAGGTCAAGAATGTGCAAAACCTTTGGCCTATCTGGACCTCCTCCACCACCTTTCTCCTTTTGACAACGCTCCGCCAATAGTGGACATCTTTGTATTTGCAGATGTTGAAGAGAGCTGGGAAGCCCATCCCCAGGCAAGGACTGGAGCATAGGGCAGTCCTCAATGTAAAGGTCCTTGAGTGAAGTGAGGCTCTTAAGTATCTCCTTTGGGCCTAGAAACTGCAGAAGGGGGCATGACGCAATACTCAAACACTCCAGATTAGCAGGTAACCTCTCAGTTAATTTCACAAGCATTGGACAGTTTCGGATGGAAAGAATTGTGAGAGATATCAAAGTTGGCAGTGACCCTTCTTCACTCTCTGACAAAGACATTAGATCTTTGCAATCAGAAATGTACAAAGCCTTGAGGCCAGGAAGTTGGAGCCATTTTGGAAGTGAGGTGAGGTTTGAGATGCTGGATATGACCAGTGAGTATAGAGAGCTGGTATTGGGTATTGCCCTCACTAATGTTCCATCGTGACATGCATCCAGTGCTAAATGCTGAAGACGTCGGGCAAAATGTGGATGTGGGAGACCAACTAATAACTCACACCCACTGATCTCCAACTTCTGGGGAGCAAAGTGTTGAGGCAGTGCCTGCAGCTTGGGACAGCTTATTACATTCAGTTCCAACAATTCAAACCAGGACCCTTGGTGCCAACTTGAACGTTGGCCTTGATCATTTACAGCCACCCACGTTGTCGGTACTTCACGCCAATCCTCCAGAATGAGATTGTCAATAAGTTTTAGAAACATCAAACTTGGGGCCATTGGAAGAGCCCTTAGAGATTTGCAGCATTTGATCTTCAAGGTTCTCAACTTTGGAAAGACGTTGGGTAGCTCCCTCAGTTTGGGGCAGTTGCTAAACTTTAGCCGTGAGAGTGAAGGGCATTTGACCTCTGGCCATTTCTCCAATTCCTGCATACCTTTGATGTAGAGCACTTGAAGATTGGGTAGCTCACCTAGAGTGAGGGTTCTGCATTTTGTGCACTCATTCAAGGTAACACTGACCAAATTTTGGAGCTGCCCTTCTCTCATCCAAGCTAGAAATTCATTCCCCCTGTAGTGACGAATTTGGAGCTCTTTGAGGTTTGAGTGAGGTTGTAGGCCTTCAAGTACACTCTTTTCAGTTGCTTCATCCTGTGTATTGACAACCCTGTCACTCCATTCAAACACCAATTTCCGAAGGTACTTTTTCTCATTCATCTTAGCCTCCCGTACATTAACCACATTTTCTAGCTTTGAGATATGTAATGTTCCTGAGAGGTATGCCATGTTCTTCAGTTCTTCAATTCCGTATCCAGTCTTGTTGCCAACCTGAAATGCATGCCAATCGTGCAGACTGGTTAAGTTCCCCACTTTTGGTGGCAGGATGGAGAACTTGACCCAGAATAAATCATCGAGCTCCAGATGTCGCAAATTAACCAAGTTCCCAAGGTCCTTGGGCAATTCGAAAAGCCAAGGGCAACCCAAGAGTTTCAACGTTTCCAAATTGTAGAGTTTGCAAATTGACTTGGGAAGAAGTTTGATTTCTGTTCTAGAGAGGTCAAGGTAGCGTAACAACTTCAACTCTTTAATTGAGCTAGGCAATTCCAAGATTATGCTTGAACTAAGATCTAAGGTCCGTATGTATTTCATCGTACGAAACACTTTCTCAAGGGCCTGACCAAAGTTTTTCAAGTAGTGACTGGGAAATAGAAGTGACCGCAGCTTACTAGCATTCCCAACAATCGTCAACATAGGCTGCTCAACATCTTTACCAAGCAAGCTCACATGACGAGATTGTTCAGAGAAACTGTAGGGCTCGTTATCATTAACAAGACCACAGTTGGGGCTTGAAATTGATAGTCCCAAGTCATGGATAAGATCATGCATGTTGAATATCTCCTTGACTTCAATGACTGAAACTTGAAAGAAGGACCTTATTAAGAGCTCATCAAAACATGCAATTCCAGTCTCCTCCTCCGTCTCTAGTCCTCGAGCTTGTATAAATCTCTGCGAAATCCAAAGCTTGACCAACTCTTCCTTGTGGAAAGCGTAGGCCTTTGGAAACAAGGAGCAGTAAGAAAAACAGCGCTTTAGATGAGAAGGTAGATGGTGATAGCTCAATTTCAAAATAGCCAAAATTTTGGGCTTGTCATTTCCAGGGTTCCGGTCCTCTATCTCCCATATTTCACTGCTTTGAATTTGCCGCCATTTGTCTACATCAACGCAACCACGCAAGAGACCTCCCATTGCCTTGACTGCCAATGGGAGACCTTTGCACTTCCTGACGATTTCTCTACCAATGTCTTCCAAATCTTTCAGCCTTTGGCTAGACAAACTATCACCCTTAAATGCAATTTTTGCAAACAAGGACCAGCATTCCTCTTCAGGCAGATAGCTCAAAAGATGGGGAGGTTGTGTGCCTATGATATCCTTAACCTTGGTAATCCGACTTGTGACCAAGACTCTGCTTCCCTTTGCCCCTTGTTTCAAGAGATCCCTTAGGGGCTCCCATTCTAGGTAATCCTCAGTCCAAACATCATCTAGAACAAGTAAGAAACGTTGTCCAACCATGTATTCTAGAAGCCGAGACTGTAGGTGGCTTGTGGAGCTGTCATCCAATTTCATCTTGGAATGAAATTGTATCATTTCTTTGAGAATCCTGGTGAGATCAAATTGGACTGTGACGCAGACCCACATTCTGGCTTCAAAATGGTCCTTTACCTTGTCGTCATTGAAGAGAAGCTGAGCAAGAGTTGTTTTACCCAAGCCCCCCATACCTATGATGGGAATCACGGAAACGTCTCCTTCTTTATCAAATTCATTCGATAGCAGCATATGTGTTATCCTCTCTTTATCATCCTCCCTGCCAATGACATCTGACTTGTCCACAAAATAGCCCGTGTAGCTTGGGCTCTCAGTCTCACCGCCATTAACTTTGATGTCGAGATGGAAAGCTTCTTTTTCTTTGGCAATCCTATCGAATCTTTCTGAAATCTTTTTGATATTTTGCGCTGCATCACGTTTGTATGAGATTTTGCTTTTACTCAGAGGAGGCTGGATTTTATGTTCCTTCCGCTTTTGTTTCCAACGATAGGCTTCTGTTGCAAAAGTATCCAATATGTCTTCGGCATCAGAAGCTGCCTCCTGGAGCTTTCTGAGCCAATCTTTCAAATGTGGATCATTGACTTGCTTGTTCTCTGCATCTTCAACCACACCTTGGATACTAGTCAGCTTACTTTCCAGGTTCTTTTCGTCTTCCTTGACACCATGGACCATAGAATACTCATCCTTTATCAAGGAGGTAGTAGTCTTCATGATGAAAGACAGAACTGGTTTTATCACCTGTGAAGTAGGGTCAGCCATGTATGGTTTGTTAATAGCTCAAAGTAAGAAGAAGAAGAACGCAAATATCTCTGTTGGGTCAGTATGAGAATTAAAGGATAAGCTTTTTCTTTTTTTCTTTTGTTTTTGTAAGTGAACCAAAAAAATCAAAGGATAACTGTCATTCTTTGTTCCAGGGTTCTCTATTTATATAGGCGTAGTGTCTCTAGAAGACTGGCTAAATGGAAGAGACTAGGAAATTGCATTAACTGGCTAAATGGAAGAGACTAGGAAATTGCATTAGAAAATTATTGAACTATCTTTTCAAGTTTCCCTGTCTCAGTAGTCTGAACCTCATGGGTAGTCCCAATTCAGTTACTTGTCCTCCAAGAAGTAACATACTGAAGAAGAAGGATTATCTAACGCGGTTACTTAACAACTTCCAATTTGAGCAGTATTTTGTGCCATCACATAGGATTCTTCGTAATTACTTGGCATGTGTGGGTGGAGGAAAAGATCCCCTCCAATCAAATAAATACCCGTGTCGTAAATCTTGCTAAAAATGAGAGAGAGAATTGGATGATTAATAAATGGAAGGGGATTTTATAATGACGAGAATAGTCAGCCCTGGATGCCCAAATTAGACCCAATAATAAGTCTAGTGTCACAACTCGTTCATGTGGTAAATTATGATCAGTAGAGGGGTGTTTCCTTATGAATCTATTATTACCTTTTTATAACCCACAACTTCTCACATGGCTAAGTTATGACACAAATTATGCCACAAGTTTGTGGGATTCAAAAAAAAATTAAAAAAAAAAAAGAAAGATGAAACTAGCTAATCAGTAAAAGAGTTGACATTAATTTAACACGCCCCCGCGGCGGGGTTATTGGATGGTGACTGGTGAGAAATTGTTGGTTCCAAATTCCATTCATTATTGAAGCTTGTGCAGAAAATGTTATCTGGGACAGAACACTTGATTAGGCTTCTACTGGTGAGAAAGGTCGTTTGTTCCATGAAACTCACCACAACGACTGAGCCATAACTTAAAGCGTAAGATTTTAATTTCTTTTTTATGTTTTTATAATTTTCTGAGCTAACAAAGTAAGCACTCCATTAATCCCCAATGTAATAAAAACGATAGGATCAGTAAACAAATAATAATAATGATAATAATAAGATTAGAGCTCAGAAAAGTATTACCTTTGAGGAGATGTACGACATTGGTGTATGTAGATCTAAACAAGGGAAGGAAAAATCCTTTGGAATGATTTGTGTGTGAATGGTTTGTGGAGGTCATGGTGAGTTTCACTGCGGCCATGGCAACGAGGCACGGGGGAGCTGCTGCCGATGGTTGGAGATTGGAGTGAGATGTCTTGGGAGTATAGTTGACACAGCCTTTGGAGTGGCATTTAGGTGTTTTTTGTTTTTTTAAATTATTTATTTTAACCTAGTTTTTATATGTAATTTTTTTAATGAAAAAAAAAAAGAATTACATATATATACTTATTTTTATGTGTAATTGAATAGCTGATACTTGAGAGCATTTTCATTCTCTTATGCTAAAAAATAAATAAATTATATATTTTACATTACCAAAAGCTATTTTATTTATTTTATATTACCACTTTAATAACACATCTTTGCATCTCATTCTATATTTTTCCTTTTACCACAATACATTTTTTTATATCTTATATATTAAAAGAAAATAGCAATACCCCAGCCAACAATGACTCATCGAGATTGAAATCATCCATCAAGCCTAAGTCCAACCCCACCATAACCAGCCAATCAAAAGGGGAGGTGTGTAGAGTGAATAAAATATGCATGTATGTTTTATACCTTGCGCTTCTATCATGTGACTCAAGATAAGTGTTACATGTACCATGTCAATCCAATCTTTAATATGAATGAATTCATTTTAGTCCAAAATCTTTGTTATTATTATTATTATTTATTATAAAATTTATAGTTACATTGAGGAGGGAGGATTTAAACCTTAAATGTCTTTATCGAAAATACTAAAATGTGTCAGTTGAGCTACAACCTACAAAACTCTTGACATTTTAGTCCAAAATCTTTAGAGGTCAAATATATTAGTTGAACGTTTATAAAATAAATTGTGATAATATGAAATCCCATTAAGCTAAATTATAATTTTTTTAAATTTAAGCTTAAAAGTCAAGGAATCTTTCATGGCCATTCCAAATTAGCATCTTGGGCAATTTCCAACTATGTCACTATTCTTTAAAGTTTGAAGGTCTTAATCTAAGGATACATATAATAAGAATGAACACGGTTCTTACGCAATAAACGCTATAGATTGTTTCTCTTGTAATGGCTAGGAGAGGGAGACACACAATGACAAATCCTCTAGCACAATCCAACTTAATTTTTGTTACAAAATTGATTGTAGTTAAAGTGGGTTTTTTTTTTTTTTTTGGGGTGAGAGCTAAAGTGGTTAATATGACTAATAGTCTTGATTTTACATTAGCTCTAAGAATATAATAATTTTCACCTTTTTTTTTACTGCTGATCCACTTTTGATGCTTATGCTTTTAACATCAAACCAAGATTATTGGCATAGGTGAGAATTTTTTTTTTTAATTTTTTTTATCTCTTATTCAACAATTAGAGATTTTATCACTTTATTTATTTTATTTATTTTACATTACCACTTTAATAACACGTCTTTGCATCTCATTCTATATTTTTCATTTTACCACAATAAAATTATTTATATTTTATATATTAAAAGAAAACAGTAGTACCCTAACCAACCATGACTCGTCGAGATCAAAATCATCCATCAAGCCTAAGCCCAAGCCCCACCGTAACCCGCCAATCAAAAGGGGAGGTGTGTAGAGTGAATAAAATATGCACGCATGTTTTATACCTTGCGCTGCTATCTTGTGACTCAAGATAAGTGTTACATGTACCATTTCAATCCAATCTTTAATATGAATGAATTCATTTTAGTCCAAAATCTTTGTTATTATTATTACTAGTCGCCAACCCGTGCTATGCACGGGAACCTACCTATTTATGTGGTAAACTAAATTGATTTTATAAAATTTTAAATTGATTAAGAAACTATATTATTGCATGAATTGCTCTTGTATAACTTCAATTTGTGTTACAATTTGATAAAGAAGTCATTGTTTGAACGTGCAATGACTTACGAAAAATATTAAAGAATAGTTCATGACTATAAACTTATAACTATTGAAAAGAATAAAAAGATTAAGAGCTTAAAAATTATAAAAATATATGTGTGTGTGATTACACAACAGAGAAATATAAGAGAAAAATTTGTTACACTCAAAATAATAATTCATGGTTATAATTATTGAAATTTTCCAGATAGTTTTGGATATTACAAAAATATAACTCAAAAAGTCAGATGTTAAAACTTCCAAAAGGCCAAAAAATATTAAGGAATCATAAGATTTACATCCTATAAATTATTGAAACAAAACTATATATATATATATATATATATATGATTTTATAATAGAGAAATATAAAAGAAAAATTGATTACCTTCAAAAGAATAATACATGGTATAGTTGTTGAAATCTGCTAAACATGTTCAAATATTGCAAAAACTAACACAAAATATATGACTATTCAAAAGAGAAAAATAAGAAGAAGAAAAAAGTACATGAACCTATAAAGTAATAAGTTTTAAATTTTAATGGGTCTAAACTTTAAACAATGAAAAAAAAATCACATGTTAGGTTGTGTTCCTAGCAACCTTGAAAGTAAAAGTAAAGGGGAAAAAAAAACCATGAAATACCATCAGCCAATAAGTTTTAATGGGTTTAAACTACAAACAATGAACAAAAATAATCATAAACAATCATAGGTGCAGGGTTTGGTTACCAAGATCAGATGGTTGTAAAACACAACATTTCAACATTGATTTAGGGTTATGCAGAAGGCAACATAAATGACAGAAAATTGTTTTTACGTTGTCTGCTATGCCAACCATCTAAATATATTAATTCCAAAAAAAATTAAATAAAATAATTCCTAGAATTATATGAGATAATTAAGAAGAACATCAAGCCCTTGCGTGGATGTTATTTGTGGACGGCTGTCCATCACTACAATTCATAGACTTTGTTGTTAATAAGACAATCGAGTTCAAAACTAAAAGCAATTAGGTGGCCTTTGTACTACAGGATTTGTTCTCGTTGAAGAATCAACTTGCTTCCTGCTATGGCTTCAATTTGATATGTGTGTTTTCTTTGTGAAAATTTGAGTGAGTATGAAGGGTTTCGACCTTGGCAGAAATTTATATTTGTGAAAATTTTTGTTATAGAATTTTAGTTGAAATAGAATTTTCAAGCTTTTGAAACATATATCTAATAGAATTTTATTTAAACTAAACTATTGTAATACTTGATAAGATATAAAACCAAAAATAAAAAGAATCTAAAATAAAAAGAAAGAGAAAAAGAAAATAGTGATGACATAGAAAATTGTGAGAGCTCCAAAGGCTATTTTCCACGCAATTAACTAAAAAAATTAATAAAACTTAACTATGATTAATTGAACCAATTAGGAAAAAAAATTGTTATTTATAATCTACTAAGGTTATTTTCTTTGCGGAAATTGTAATTTTGTCCACCCAAAACATATTATCAAATAATCAATTATTAGCAAAATCTAAGAATTAAATTTTTATATATGCATTGTTATAAAATAATAATAATAATAATTAAAGTAAAATTGCGAAAGATAAAATTTGTCTCTCATCCAATAACTTTTGTTTAGCCAACCTTTGCTTTTCTCTAAATAAATTGCATTATAGAGTACTTTGTCTACCACAAAGGATTAAAAAATAAACAAAAATGATTAAAGTCTCATAGTTTAACATCTAAATTGAGCACTATAAAAATCATACTATCAAATTACAGTGGCTACCAAATTAAATTATCCAAATCATGCTATGTATTAGAATAATATTATATTTTTATATTTAATCCTTTATAATGCAATAGGATAACATTTAACAATCAGAGAGAGAGAGAGAGAGAGAGAGAGAGAGAGAACTGAATCGCATTAACCTAAAGTAGATTAAAGAATATAAAAAATTATCAACCTAAAGCAAAGATGCAAGAAAAATAAAAAATAAAAATCCACTCAAAAATTGTGTGTGTGTGTGTGTGTGTGAGAGAGAGAGAGAGAGAGAACCTTTTTTTGTAAGGAAAAATTATGCATGGAATGAATGAGATAGTGACAAATTTATAGTAAGAAAGTGTGAATAAGAAGAGACAAAAATAGAGGAAGATGAAGGGAAAGATGAAGAATGATATTAATGTAGAGAGTAGTGGGGAGATGAGAAGGTGAGAGAATGAGAGAAGGAGAAAGGTTAGAGAAGTAGTGGGGAGATGAAAAGGTAAGGGAGGAAGAAAGGTTGGAGAAGTGTAAATATGAAATAAAAAAAAATTATAAATAATTATAAGAAAATGGAAAAAAAAAAAAAAAAGATGATGACGTGAACGTTGACGTGGCTCAACGTGAGCGCAGCAGCATTAAACGCTACTCTTCAGCTTTTAGTAATATATTGATTTATTATAAAATTTATAGTTATATTACGGAGGGAGGATTTAAACCTTAAATGTCTCTATCGAAAATACTAAAATGTGCCAATTGTGCTACAACCTACAAAACTCTTGACATTTTAGTCCAAAATCTTTAGAGGTCAAATATATTAGTTGAATGTTTATAAAATAAATTGTGATAATATGAAATTCCATTAAGCTAAATTATAATTTTTACAAATTTATGCTTAAAAGTCAAGGAATCTTTCATGGCCACTCCAAATTAGCATCCTGGGCAATCTCCAACTATGTCACTATTCTTTAAAGTTTAAAGGTCTTAATGTAAGGATACATATAATAAGAATGAACACGGTTCTTACGCAAAAAACATTATAGATTGTTTCTCTTGTAACAGCTAGGAAAGGAAGACACGCAATGACATATCCTCTAGCACAATCCAACTTATTTTTTGTTACAAAATTGATTGTAGCTAAGGTGGTTTTTTTTTTTTTTTTTTTTTTGGGTGAGAGCTAAAGTGGTTAATATGACTAATAGTCTTAATTTTACATTAGTTCTAAGAATATAATATTTTTCACCCTTTTTTTTTAACTGGTGATCTCATCTATTGCAATTGGTACATGCATGTTAATTTATGGGATCCATTTCTAATGCTTATACTATTTAACATCAGACCAAGATTATTGGTGTAGGTGAAAATTGAATTTTTGATCTTTTATTCAATCATCAGAGACTTTACCGATTGAACATCTTGATACTTAATACATAAAAATAATGACATTTTTTTACTTACTTACATGTTTTCCTTCTCTCCAAACCAAATAAACATTCATAAAATCCAAAGTAAGCCAACCAAACCAACATATTTACTTAACCAAGTTTCACATGTCATCGCCACAAGCCTACTCTATCATGTACTGATGCAATCGTTCTACCAGTTTTGAAGCACAGACCTGGGGCATTATGAAGAAAACTATTAATGTTGAACACTCATTTGAACCCCTTGGTGAAAAAATGGTTTATTAAATCATGGACACTTACAAAAAAACCGTTAAGGAGTGAATAAGAAATTGATTCCATAAGTACTGGTGGGTGAGGCTTATTTCAATGTTTGTTATTGCACACTGTGCTTAATTTCAAACCAATATGTCTATTGGTTATTGCACCTTTTAGAATTGGTGCGAGTTTGTAACAATATATCTATTCACTATTGCACCTATTTAGAACTAGTGCTAGTGTATCCCCTCATTTCATTTTAGAGAGTTTTTTCATTCATTCATTAGAATCTTCAGAGAGAGAGAGAGAGAGATTTATGTTTGTTGTGCTCGAAGATTGTAGTGATTCTTTTGTGTGTTGTTAATCATTGTATCTTGGGAAGCTAATGTCCAAAAAACTCAAAGCATCACCAAATAAATTGTGTGAGGGGCGAAATCTATTTAAAAACATAATATCAAATACTAGCCTTGATCAGTATTGTATCAAACATTCTGCATTAATTTGATCAGTATGTTTTACTCTATTTTCTCTAGTACATTTACACATAAATTTGTGCATATATTAATTATTGATCTTGTTCACAAATCACAGAAGTAAATTATTTGTGCAATACTTCCAACACCCCTATTATATGGAATAATTTATTAAATTATGTGTAGGGAATTTCATTTTACATATATGACAATCCCACATATACAATCGAGAGTGAACAAACAAAAAAAATCCAATACAGCCAATGTGTGGCAAGACTTAACAAGCATATATGGCATGACTGATTAATATACAATAAAATAATTCTAGGGACATAACTTTTATCACAAAGTATCGTTCATAAAAAATAAAAATAAATAAATAAATAAAAAAACTTTTATCACAAGTATCTACTACAAAGATGCAAACTATTATTCGATGTTTATTCTATCAAGCTTCGAAGAGTCAACTCTGTTTTGGCCGAAGGATGGCACCTTTAATTATAAGTCCAGTTTTCCAATGTCCTCCATGCTCAAAAAGATCGAAGCAAACTTCTCCCGATTCTCCATCCTTGGACTGGAAATTGCCAACATTGAGCTCCATCCATTGTTTTCTAGGCTTCTCCAAAAGGCAAACTTGGCGTTCTTGAACTCTTCCATCTGGGAGAGAGAGTTTAAGCCTGATAGGGAGTTCCCAACCAGAAGCCCCTTTTGTCAACTTCATCACATACACAATCTCATATTCAACCTCCGGGGACAGATCTGACATTGTCAATTTTCCTCTCACATCCAGCCAACATACATGAGATAGTTTGGCTACTTCAATGTTTTCATCACTGCAAGTTAAGGTACAAGGCTCAAGCCATAAAATTATGGAGAATAGTAAATACACCCATTAAAAAAAAAAAAAAAACTCACCCAGTTTCCTCAAAACAATTCCAAGTCCAGTATTCACGATTACCCAAGGTGATGAAGAGTGACCTTGGATACAACATAAAGCACTTATAGCCTGTCAACTTATCACCCCATTTTTTCTGCATAATGATTGAAAAGCAAAAAAGAAAAAAAATCAGCTTATAGTTATTTCTATATTATGAAAAAGTAATTACCTTGTTTTACAATAATTGAGAAGCCTGCGTGTCTAAAGTTAAGGCATACATGATTTGCCATCCTCATGTTTAGACATATATTGATTACAATGAGTTAAAGAGAAACAGAAAAAGCTGACTGACCTTCCTCTTGAATTCAAGGAATTCTTCAGACACAATGTTCTTGTTGATGAGATCTGTTGATCCCTTCTTCTTCATAGTTTCTTTCTTTGATAAATCAAACAATTTTATCAACTGTTAACTGTTTCCTTTTCCTCTCCCTAAGCTGTTTATATAACAAGCAAATGGTATTTGTAGCCTCTGTAAACAAGGATGTTAGAAAATTCCAAGAAGAGTCTTGGCCCCTTCCTCTTTTTATTTTATTTTTTTATTTTTATTTCTTTTTTTAGAGTTTTAACTTATGGTGTCATGATGGTAGTTCTTTATTATCAGACCAAGACAGTAATCAGTTTTTAGTGTAAACGGATATTGAACCCTAAATTCCTTATACAACCATCAAAGATTTTACTAATTGAGCTAACTAGAACCCACTTGGACCCTTCCTCCTGAAAGTGACAAGTCTTTATTTTATTTTATTTTACTTAAGTGTGATTTTTATTTTCTACCGGCTAGTTACTTTTTCTCTTTCTAAAAAGACAGTTAGACCATTTAATTAGTCTTTTTTTTGAAGAAGACCAATTAATTAAAACTTCAATGACGTTTGTGGGTTGCTCTAATTATCAGTGTCTTCCACGCTGAAGACAAAAGTTTTATTTGAGATCTTTGAAGTTCTCTAGAATTCTTTCTTCCTTTTAAATCTTAATTTAACTTTTTAAGTTGATTTTTTATTCTTCAACCAACAACTTTGAATAACATGCATGTCAACAGGAGTGTCTATTTATCTTTCTACGCGGTGCACTGCAGGCCCATTCAGATTCAGTAATCAAAAGGGTGTCTATTTTTCTATTTTCAAAAGTATGCTCAAGTTTATGTTAGGGGTAATTCTGATGCCACACCCCATTCCCACAACTATTTGCACAACTTTCATACGTGGCAAGCCACCTCATCACCTTGGGCCCACCTAAATTCCACAACATTTCTTTGATTATTTCAAATATAACTACCACCGCAACTTTACACCTTTTCTTCTTCTTCCTCCCAAAACCCATATGTGAAAAAGCTTGAGCCCCCAAAATAAATTGCAGCGGCTGGAACCACGGTGGTGCGAAAATGGAAAACTCACTCCGGAAAATACCAACCCATGCCAGAAAATAAAAACCCAGCGTTGAGAAACATTACCTCTCCGCCGAAAAACCAAAACCCACTACTCCTTGAATCCGCGAAAAGCATCGTCCGTCTCAGATTTGCAGTTGCTGGAGTACTGGCATGGTGGCTCGTAAACGGAAATCCCACGGCAGAAAACATCATCCCAAATCGGAAAATGAAAACCCATCCTTGTAAAACATTAATCCATTGCTGAAAACAAAAACCCATTGCTTAATGAACTTACAAATTTTGTTTGTGTTTAAATTCCATCCAATGGACTTAAAAATCTTGTTTGTGTTTTAAATTCCATCCAAGTTTGAGAGAGCCAATTCCCAAAAGGAAAAGAGTTTTTCGCTGCTGTGGAAGGTTTCTTTCCTTCAATAGAAAATTTCTCTTCTCTCCGAAGAAAAGGAAAAAAATCTCTCTGCGGCGGCGTCGATTTTAATCTCTATTGTCTTTAAAAAAAAAAAAAAAATTTGAGTTAAAATGGCTCGCTCTTTCTCCAACGTTAAGCTTCTCTCTGCTCTCGTTGTTGATGGCTTTTCTAACACTATTACCAGGTAACCCAAAAACCCATTTCTCTTCTCTTATTTTGCTTGTATTTTATGCCCTGTCTGGTTGTCAAAAACATACAGGAACGAGGAAACAGAGGGTTTTTCTCTTTTCCTCTGTTTTTTTGAACATCCAAACAGACCCGAATTTCTTTCATAATATGTAAATTCAAAAAAAAAAAATACTAGTTATAATTAAATTAAGGGTGCATTTGTATAAGCTGTTTTGTTTTAAAAGTTTAAAATGAGAGTTACAAACGCTCTTTTAAGCTCAACTCATAAAATCTAGGTTGACACAGAACATTGACAAAAAGAAAGGAAAAGCCCGTGATATTCGCAAAGTGCGCACATAATCAAAATCAATCATTTAGCAAAAAAAGAGCAGCACCAATCTGCCCAGAAGTTGCTGAAACATTAGCTCAATTGAAGTTATTCCTTTACTTTGATGGAATTTAAAACACAAACAAGATTTTTAAGTCCATTGGATGGAATTTAAACACAAACAAAATTTGTAAGTTCATTAAGCAATGGGTTTTTGTTTTCAGCAATGGATTAATGTTTTACAAGGATGGGTTTTCATTTTCCGATTTGGGATGGTGTTTTCTGCCGTGGGATTTCCGTTTACGAGCCGCCGTGCCAGTACTCCAGCAACTACAAATCTGAGACGAACGATGCTTTTCGCGGATTCAAGGAGCAGTGAGTTTTGGTTTTTCGGCAAAGAGGTAATGTTTCTCAAGGCTGGGTTTTATTTTCTGGCATGGGATGGTGTTTTCCGGAGTGAGTTTTCCATTTTCGCACCACCGTAGTTCCAGCCGCTGCAATTTATTTTGGGGGCTCAAGCTTTTTCACATATGGGTTTTGGGAGGAAGAAGAAGAAAAGGTGTAAAGTTGCGGTGGTAGTTATATTTGAAATAACTAAAGAAGCGTTGTGGAATTTAGGTGGGCCCAAGGTGATGAGGTGGCTTGCCACGTATGAAAGTTGTGCAAATAGTTGTGGGATGGGGTGTGGCATCAGAATTGCCCTTATGTTAGGTTTAGGGTGTTAGCAAAAACACCCGGTGGAGTTTGGTTAGTTGCAAAAACACGTGTCATTCCTTTCTTAGGTATTGCTTTTAGGTATTGTTGGATGCAAGTTATTTTAATATTATCTTTCACCATAATATATTTTACTAATGAAAATAGAGATTAATAAATTGATTTGTCACTTCTTAACATACATATTTGAATATAAAATATTATCCAAACGTGAACAATTTTACATGCATTATTTGAATTTTTGAATATAAAATACTATCTAGACGTGAACAATTTTACATACATTATTTGAATATAAAATAAATATCTAGACATGAACAATTTTGGACCCATCCCATTGTACTCTAATATTGAACATTACTTAATATCCATCATCATGATCTTCAACAATTTTTGAGTTTCAACTTAATTATGATACTTACTTTTGATGATTTTGTTATTTATCATCAGATCAAGACTTCAATCAATTTTTTGGTGTAGGCAACGATTGAATCTCGAATCTTTTATTTAACCATTAAAAACTTTCCCAATTGAGCTTGTGGGAATCAAGGATGAGACTATTGGGCCTTAACTCACTTGGGCTCACAATCTATTTGTAGTGGGCTTAAGGATTTCCTACTCTGGGTCGTTCTCGGCAGAGAGACTCAAAGCAACACTCAGTATCTTTTTCTCTCTTGACTGTTTTCTCTCTATTTTTCTGAACCCCTTCTTCCTTCCAAACTTCTGCTATTTATAGCTAAGGTTAGTGGTGAGATTATGATTTCAGCCTCTGTTACTGCTATTGAAGGTCCAATATTATCTGATTTAAGTGGGTATTTAGGTGAGAGTGGGGTGCAATAATTATGGCCTTGGAACTTGGTTCCAGCTTAGTCGATAGTGCTCGGTAATGCAGTTTACCGAGCATATCATGATTTTCTCGGACACGGTTAATACGCTTGTTCGGGAAAGTTTATGCCGAGCACTTATCAGAATTCAAGGCCTAAAATTAGTTTTTACGCTAAGGCAGATCCAAGAAGGGCTTAGGGCAATGGGGCTGTTCCCGTTGGGCCTAGGCCCAAGGGCCTATATGGGTCTTGGGATCTCAGTGCTGTACATTAGCCCCCCCTTGATTCATACCCGGTTGCCGAGAAGAATCAAGGAGTTGGCTAAGCCTTTTGACCTCGGAGATTTTTATGGCCTGGGAATCGTGGTTACAGTTTCTCATTAATGCTCATCTCAAAAGACGTGTCGTTTCGCGGCGCTAGGTACAGTTGTCATTATTGCCTGACGCTTCGTGAACCGGAGCGGCGCGCGTACTGGTTATGTTTGGCATTCGCAGGGCCGTTCGTAAATCGTGCCCATTTATTGCTTGATTAAACATTTCTTTGCCCCCCCCCTTTCTGACTCTATAAATAGTTCCCCACAGAACATTCTCTCATTTTTCCTCCACCTCTGATATTTCGCGCTTACTCTCTGCCGACCAACTCTCTGTGCGCTTACTCTCCTGCCCAGTGTTCCCTTCCTCCTTAGAACCCAAAGTAAGTTTTTCTTCCCCTTTCTATTCCTTCAGCTTATTTCTTCAAGTTCCCTTTCATAGCATTAGGTGTTATAGATGGGTTACTCTTATCTTCTAGAGTCCCCAGATGCCTTGGCCACCTTTAGGAGCACATTTAGTATTCCCAATGACGTGGATGTGGCTTACTGCCACAAGAGTGATATTGCTCTCCACCGAGGATTTGGTACAGCCTTTTTTCCTCTAATGGCAATTTTAGAAGGCGGGGTCAGGTTCCCCGTAGATCCCCTTTTGACCGATACACTTAGGTACTACGGGCTGTGTCCCGACCAGCTTCCCCCCAACTTTTACCGGGTAGTTAGCTGCGTCAGTAGGTTGAACCATACCTTTGATTTACAGTTAAATTACCATGACATTAACCATATGTATAGCCTCTGTGGGAACAAAGCTACCAACTATTACCTAAAGACAGGAGATAATCGGGTACAGCTGATATCATGCCTGCCTGATTCGAACAGGAACTCCGCCGGGGAGTTCGTTTGGGTGCACGGCAATTGGTTTACCGGGGACGTCCCTTACCCCATTTCACGGCGTGAAGTGGGTTTGTACCAATCCCTTGATCTAATTGTTTTCCTCCACTTTTCCTTTTCTTTTTATTGAAGTAAATCTTTATAATCAGATACTGATATGACACCTGTTCTTTTGCAAACGGCAAAGTGTTTGTTCCGGACATCAGAACCGTCCACACCAAGGATTTGAACTTTATCCTTCGTTTCGAGATATACGTGCATTGGGATGGACAACTCCGGGCTTCGCACCTGATCCTCGGAATAGAGCCAGTTTACTCCACCTGGCAAAATTTTAAGCAAGCACTTCTAGTTGACAATCCCCTGCTGTCATACATAGACGTCCGGTACGCGAACTTCTTGCCGTCGAAACTTACAACCGAGGAGGCGAGGGATTTTAGACGGCGCTTCACCTGCTTGGACGAGCTAGCCCCATTGCAAGACGAGTCCGCGGAACGGGTGTCTCGGCGCCTTAGAGAGTTAGCCCACAAAGCTATCCAACAAGAGGGCCCTGTTCAAGAGCAGCCACAGCTTGAGAATCCCCCGGCCGAGCCTCAGCAATCAGTGGTTGAAGTAGCTGCCTTGTCGGTTGAAGCTATCCAACCCAGCGGAAGGATGGTGTCAAGGAGGGTCATGACCATTGACCGTTTCGTGCCCGGTGCACGGCAACCCAACCAGCCCCCACCTTCTCAGGGCCGGGGCCAGGGGCCTTAGCCTCCACCCTCTTCTCAGGTCGGACGGGCCCGTAAGAAACAAAAGGTAACCGATCAACCTTCCACGAGCCCGGGGGATGCTGCCATCCAAAGTCCTCCCCAGCCAACAGGGGGAATCGTTATCCATGAGCCGTAGACCCAGGCTGGTACGGGGGTTGCGTCCTCCTCCCAAGTGGCTCCAACGTGGAAGCCCAAGTTCTTATTGGACGACAAGCCGTTGCCTTCAACCACCTGTGTTCGGATGTGGGAGAAAGGCGAGGGTGGCCGTATTGACCAAACTTTGGCCGAAGGTCTTCTTCTTCCTGAGGACGTGCACGCCTTCGAGGAGGGATCTGAGGAATCTGTGGGGCGCCGGTTAGAGTGGCACGCCATTGCGGTAATTATTTAGTTTATTTATTTCTTCCCATACATTCACTTCTGCTTCTTTATTAACTTTTGTGCTTGTTAGGCTACCCAACTGGCTCACATAGTAGCTAGCCGAACACGGGATCTCGCCGAGGAAGTCGAGCGCGAAAAGGGGGCACGGGAGTCGGCGGCCAAAACAGTGAAGGAAAAGCTAAAGGCAGTTGAGTCCGCCGAGAAGAAGGCTGCTGCCGCGAAGAAGAACAGGGCATTGGCCGAAAAGAGGTGTGCGGAGCTCTTGACTAAGCAGAATGAGACGGAGGTCAAGCTAGCTGAAGCCATCAGCCTCAATACTGCCAATGCCGAGGAGCTAGCCGACCTTAGGGCAGCCTTGGCAACCGCCAAGCAAAAGTGGTATAACGAAGGCTTCGCTGATGCCGAGAAATCCGTAGAGCCGATAGTGGCTCAGGCTTGGAACCTGGGTTTTGAGACCGGGTGGTTCGCTGCTCTCTAAGCACTGGGTGTTCCCGAGGATTCACACCTGAGAGACCCCGGCCAAATTCCCTTTCCGAGCCCTGTTACTGCCGTGCAAGATACCCCGGCTGCTATTGATGAGGAGGAAACGGCAAGTATGAGGGAGCTGGTCGAACAAATTGACGCTCATGCCGAGCCAGAGGACATGGAAGCCACCAGTATCCCGACTGTACAGGACCTTCTTGGCGAAGACTCGCGTTTCCCCCTGACCGACCAGCCAGAAGTGACGGATCCGGCCCGACCCTCCAGCTGATTTTCTTACAGTCCTTTTATGCTTTTACTTGTTTTTATCATATTTTCAATTTAATGGTTTATTTGCCTAAGTCACCGGGATGTGGTGAATGAACAATTACCTTTATTTGTTTGATTGGTAAAACGTTTTCCTTTTCTGACTTTCGTTTTAATCCGTTGAATGAATTTCTATCTATTTGTATGTTTTGCTTGGATCATGCCAGTGTTTTGGCCATTTAATGGAATGATACCCCCAAAACCTATTGCGCGGTGCTTTAGAGAATCCGAGAGCGCCAATGGATTTAGCGTTTGTAAAGGGTTAGGGTTCCCGTATGTTCGGTGATTGTGATTCTATCGAGGGTGATGTTCTTGTTTTTTTATCTTTTTATTCCTTGGTGGTGATAAGGCTTTCACCCGCTCGGCGAATTTAGCTTAACCGAGAGCCAGGTTTCTGTCCTTTGTGCTTTTAGTGATAAGGTTTCAACCTGCCCGGATTTTAATCGAGCCAAGGGCCAGGTTTCTGTCCTTAGAGATTTTAGTTATAAGGTTTCCACATGCTCGGTGATTTTAATCAAGCCAAGGGCTAGGTTTCTGTCCTTTGTGCTTTTAGTGATAAGGTTTCAACCTGCCCGGCGATTTTAATCGAGCCGAGGGCCAGGTCTCTGTCCTTAGAGATTTTAGTTATAATATTTCCACCTGCTCGGTGATTTTAATCGAGCCGAGGGCCAAGTTTCTGTCCTTAGAGATTTTAGTTATAAGGTTTCCACCTGCTCGGCGATTTTAATCGAGCCGAGGGCCAGGTTTCTGTCCTTAGAGATTTTATTTGCAATTCTCTTGGTGTGCAGTTACGAAACCAAAAACAGCATATACAAATAACTTCATCATAATCTTGATTTTAGCAAAATACAAGTTCTGGCTTACACGGATGGTCATGCGTAGAACTTCTTTAAGTTGTTGGCGTTCCATGGCCGGGGAAGCGGCCTCTCGTCGAGGTCTTCCAAGTAGTAGGCCCCTGCACCAGCGATGGCTGTAACTCTGTACGGTCCCTCCCAGGTTTGAGCAAGCTTCCCTGCAGCTATGTCTCGCATGTTTCCCACGACTTTTCTTAGCACCAGTTCTCCGGCACTGAATTCCCTCCCCTTTACATTTCGGTTGTATCTTTGGGCTAGTTTCTGCTGATACTCGGCGAGCCGTATGATCGCGGCCTCCCTGCATTCTTCTAGCCAGTCCAAACGCTCCATCATCAGGTCGGCGTTCTGGACGGGGTCAAACCCTGCGACCCGTGCACTGCATAAGCTCACCTCGATTGGTATCACAGCCTCTGCTCCGTACGTCAAAGAGAACAGGGTCTCACCCGTGGATCTCCTGGGGGTCGTACAGTATGCCCATAATACACTGGGTAGCTCTTCTGCCCATCTTCCTTTCGCCCCGTCCAACCTTCTCTTAAGCCCGTTCAAAATAGTCTTGTTCACTGCCTCAGCTTGGCCGTTGCTTTGTGGGTAGGCCGGGGTTGAATACTTGTTTCAGATGCCCAGTTCGCTGCAAAAGGTCCGAAAAGTTTTGCTATCGAACTGTAGCCCATTGTCTGTTACTAGCGAATTTGGCACCCCAAACCTTGTGACTATGTTTTTCCATACAAACCTTTTCACGTCGGTATCTCGGATATTGGCCAAGGCCTCGGCTTCCGCCCATTTTGTGAAGTAATCTACAGCCACCAATACAAAACGGCAGTTCCCTGTTGCTCGGGGGAATGGTCCGAGGATGTCAAGCCCCCATTGCGTGAACGGCCACGGGTTGCTGACAGGATTTAGACGACCTGCAGGCTGATGGATCAAAGGGGCGTGCTTTTGATACTGTTCGCAGCTCCGAACATATTTAGCGGTATCCTTCTGCATCTGTGGCCACCAAAACCCCTGGGTCATCGCTCTGTGTGCTAAAGATCATCCCCCAACATGGCCGCCACACACTCCCTCATGTAGCTCGGTCAGAAGCTTTCTGACTTTTTCGGGATGTAAGCATAAAAGGTAAGGGCCTGCAAAGGACCTTCGGTACAATTTGTGGTCCGAAGACAGCCAGTACCAGGGAGCCACCCGACGAATCTTATTGGCCTCGTCTTCATCCTCCGAAACTTTATCCTTGGCAAGGAAATCTATGATCGGGTTCATCCAACACGGATTAGCCACTGCTACCTTCGCAACCTCTACTCTGGCTTGGTCGAGAATACTCTTCACACTGATACTTGGCTCCCTTATAAGTTCTATTGTGACTAGCCGTGGCGTGTCCTCGGTAGCTGATGAGGCTAATGTGGCAAGTGAGTCGGCGTGTTTGTTTTGTGACCGAGCTACCTAGGACACCTTTACCGTTCCGAATTGACCGATAATCTGCTTGGCCGTACTTAGATAAGCTTTCATTTGAGAGTCCCGAGCCTCAAAGTCTCCTATGATCTGATAAACAACCAGTCAAGAGTCCGAGTAAATCTCAACATCTTTTGTGCTCAGATGCAATACGGCCCTCAAACCGGCCAGTAGGGCCTCATACTCGGCTTCATTGTTTTAGGCTTTGAATCCCAATCTGAAGGAGTGTTCCAATCGTATGCCCTCAGGGGTGATTATGACAATACTAGCCCCGGCCCCCATAGCATTTGAAGCGCCGTCTACACATACCCTCCACAGGTGAATTTCTGCACTACAGATTACCTTGCCGTGTAATCTACGAGAACCTGTCCCTTCACCGAGCTTCTAGGTCGGTTTCTTATGTCAAATGATCCCAACTGAGTCCCCCATTTGGCAATTCGGCCTATGAAGTCTGATCTCTTTAACAGTGACTGTAATGGATACTCGGTGAGGACGAACACCGTATAAGCCTGGAAGTAATGTGGCAACTTCCTAGTGGCGTGCACCAGGGCTAAAACTAACTTCTCCAGGGGCAGGTACCTTGTCTCGGCATCTACCAAGGTTTTGCTTATGTAATACACTGGCATTTGTATTCTTTGGTCCCTTAGTAACACAGCACTTACGGCATGGTCGGTGACTGAGAGGTACATAAACAAATCCACCCCAGGTTCCGGGGCCGTCAACCTTGGCGCCTTTGCCAAGTATTCCTTCAGCTCTCGAAAAGCCTCATCACATCCCTCGTCCCAACGAAACCCCTTCCACTTCTTCAGAGGTTGATAAAACGGCCGGCAGCGATCGGCAAACTTGAAGATGAATCGGTTTAGGGCGGCTAACATTCTAGTGAGCACTTGCACCTCCTTGGGATTGCTTGGTGGTTTGAGGCGGTTCACAGCCTCTATTTGGTCGGGATTAGCCTCTATTCCCGGAGTAGAGATCAGATAACCCAGGAACTTGCCAGCCCCCACTCCGAAAGTGCACTTCTCGGCATTCAGGCGCAATTTATGCCGCCGTAGTATCTCGAATACTCCCCGGAGGTCTTCCGTATGCTGTGACTCTTTTCTGCTTTTTACCACCATGTCGTCAATATATACTTCAACCGTGCATCCAATTTTTTCTCGGAACATTCTCGTCATCATCCGCTGGTACGTGGCTCCGGCGTTCTTCAATCCAAACGGCATGACCTCGTAGTGATAGTTTGCATTCGAGGATATAAATGCTGTTTTTTCTCGATCCTCGAGTGCCAAGGCAATCTGGTGGTAGCCCTGGAAGGCATCTAGGAAGCTCATCCTCGGGTGTCCATACGTGGCGTCTACTAGTTGATCAATCTTGGGCATTGGGAATAGGTCCTTGGGACACGCCCTGTTCAAGTTTGTGAAGTCCACACAAACTCTCCATTTACCGTTCTTCTTCTTCACTACAACAGTGTTTGCTAGCCATCTCGGAAAGAATATTTCTTTTATGACTCCGGCCTCCTTCAGCCGCTAGACCTCCAGGTTTACTGCGTCGACATGTTCCTTTGATGCTCTTCTCTGTTTCTGCTTCTTCGGGGGAAATGATGGGTCCACGTTGAGTTTGTGGACAATGAACTCGGGATCTACGCCGGACACTTCATATGGGTTCCATGCGAAAACATCTACGTTCTGCAAAAGAAACAAAAACATCTCTACCCTTTCCCGGTCATTCATGCTTGTACCTATCTGGAAATACCTGTCAGTATCTGGAAGAATTCTAACCTTCAATACCTCCTCGGCCACGTCTGCCCCCGTTTCCCCTCGGGGCTTCTGTAATTGCTATGAAGTTTCTTTCTTGATCTGTTCAGCTTGTCTGAGCTGCTCATTTTTCCATCTGACCGCGGCGACAAGACACTGCCTCACCACTTGTTGGTTCCCCCTCACCTCGGCAACTCCATACTCAGTGGGAAATTTTACTTTCACGTGAAGGGTAGACGGAACAGCCTTCAGGGCGTGAATCCACGGCCTCCCTAGGATTGCGATATACGGTGAGAATGATCGGACTACTATGAAGGTAACTATAACTTCCTTGCCTTCCATGTCCACCGGGAGAGAGATTTGTCCCTCGGGAATTACGACTCTCCCTTCAAATGAGACTAGCGGCGTGTCATACTTCGCCAAATCCTAGGTCTTCAATCCGAGCCCTTCGAAGAGGTCCGGGTACATGACATCAGCCCCGCTTCCTTGGTTGATCATTACCCTCTTCACCAGGAACCCGCCTATCCTGGCCGTCACCACCAAAGCATCGTCATGAGGTTGGACCGTTCCTTCCAAATCGTCTTCTCCGAACGAGATGGTCAGCCGTTCAACTTTCTTCTTCTTCTCGGCTGAATCTCCTCCCGTGCAAGCAACTGTTAATACCCTTTTTGCTACTGCCGTTCCTCTTGGTGCAGCATGGATGACTTCGATTACCCCCAGTGGAGGCGAGAGGGGGTTCCTTTTCTGTTGGACGCCCTGGCCGGCTTCTCGGTCAGTGGAGTCTACCACAAACTCTTTCAGGTACCCTGCCTTTACTAGCTACCTGAGATGATCTTTTAATACCCGACACTGCTCGGTGGTGTGTCCTTTGTCTCTGTGATAGGTATAGTATAGGTTTTGGTTCCTCCGAGACGGGTCGCCCCCCATTTTGTTTGGCCACCTGAAGAATGACTCGTTTTTTATCCGTTCCAAGATTTTATGCACGAGCTCTTTAAATGCCACATTAACCCCTTCGATTTGCACCTTTGGTTCCTGCATTCTGAAGTTTTTTTTGGGTCTTGCCGGCACAACGCCTTGCCGAGATCTCCCAATTAACGGAGCTTTCCCCCTGCTCTGCAGCCGGTCATCCTCCAGGCGTTTGTACTCCTCTATGCTTCTCATCAGTTGCCTCATATCCTCGGGGGGTCTTTTCGTCAACAATTCCCATAATTCAGAGTCTTCGGGGAGCCCCATCCTGAAGGTGCTTGCCGCAATTTTCTCATTCCCTCCACCAATCTCGTTGTAGAGTTCCCAGTATCGGCTGGCATAACTCCGAAGGGTTTCTCCGACCCTCATTTTCATGGAAAGTAGCACGTCAACCGGCTGTTGCACTCGGCTGCATGTCACGAATCTACTACCGAACTCTTGAATCAGCTCGACGAAGCTACGTATGGAGCCTTTCCATAACCCATTGAACCATCTCAAGGCCGTTGAGCCGAGACTAGAGGGGAATACTTTACACATCAATGCATCATTGTGTGCATGCAAAGACATCATGTGGATGTAATGACTGACATGCTCCACGGGGTCCGTCTTCCCCTCGAAGGAATTGAATGGCGGTCACGTGAATCTGCTCGGCATAGGGGCCTATTCAATCTCATTGGAGAACGACGATCGGGCAGCCATCTGTAGGGCTTGGCTCATGGCGTCCACGGCGGCATTGTGGTGCTGCCGTTCCTCCGGTAATTCTGACCCTCAGTCACCGTATTCATGCGACCGTGAACGGTCTCGCTGATGACGTGTCTCCCGGGAGTGTCGATGTGACTCTTGAGAGTGTGATCGGTCTCGAAATCGTTGCGTACCAAATCGGCTGGAACCCTCCTCGCCCCGATTTCTCCTTTGCTGGGGATTGCGATTCCTTTCTTGGCGCCGACCCCTTGCTTCCAGCTCCAAATCCATTACCAATCTGCACAACCGCTCTAGTTCTCGGTCTCTATCATCATACTGCCAATGCGCCGAGATGCCTGAAACCGTTCGGTGTGTCTGGGCTGACCCTTCTCCCAATCCGGACCTTTCCTCTCCTTTGGGGTGCTCCCTATCCTCCCGCCGTTTCTGCCTTCTCTCCCTCCACGTCGATCCCCGAGAAGATCCTATGGAACTGCTCGGCGCACGCCCTCCTGAACGCTCCTCGGACATTTCCCTTGTTTGAGTCTCAGTCGAACCACAGCTTCGTAGGAGAGCCCCACGGTGGGCGCCAATTGTGGGAACCAAGGATGAGACTATTGGGCCTTAACTCACTTGGCCTCACAATCTATTTGTAGTGGGCTTAAGGATTTCCTACTCTAGGTTGTTCTCGGCAGAGAGACTCAAAGCAACACTCAGTATCTTTTTCTCCCTTGACTGTTTTCTCTCTATTTTTCTGAACCCCTTCTTCCTCCCAAACTTCTGCTATTTATAGCTAAGGTTAGTGGTGAGATTACGATTTCAGCCTCTGTTAGTGCTATTGAAGGTCTAATATTATTTGATTTAAGTGGGTATTTAGGTGAGAGTGGGGTGCAACAATTATGGTCTTAGAACTTGGTTCCAGCTTAGTCGATAGTGCTCGGTAATGCAGTTTACTGAGCATATCATGATTTTCCCGAACATAGTTAATACGCTTGTTCGGGAAAGCTTATGCCGAGCACTTATCAGAATTCAAGGTCCAAAATTAGTTTTTACGCTAAGGCAGATCCAAGAAGGGCTTAGGGCAATGGGGCTGTTCCCGTTGGGCTTGGGCCCAAGGGCCTATATGGGTCTTGGGATCTCGGTGCCGTACAGAGCTAATTAAAACCTACTACAATACTTTTTAGAGAATGATTAAACAATGATATTATGCTAAACATATATATATATATATATATATATATATTTCAACCATTATCTTGATTCTCAGACTTTGAGTTTTATTTATTTTGTAGGCCTAAAAATGCACGGGAAGCAAGGGAGTCAATACCGTACCGCAGGCTGTACCGATTTGGCCAGTGGTACAATATATTTTGAGTACCGGTCAATACCGGTGTACCATTTCGGGTTTATCGCTATTATTTTATATTTTTATAGATATATATATACATACTTATTATTTATTTAGAATTATTTATAAATCTATATAAATTTATAATAGCATGTTTCTCTAAATTAATTGCTTATTTTTAATATGATTATTTCTTGCTCAAATATCAACCCATTTATATAACCTGATATACTAGATTGTAATAATAATAAAAAGATAAAAAGATGATATTAACTATTAAAAAATTGCTTACCAAATGTGAGTGGCAGCCAGCCTAAAAGTCAAGTATATTTGAAATTTGAACTCATTAGAGTTCACGTGGGTGTCAAAACATACACAAAACAAGAGCCACACACACAAAACTAAAACTCACACAAAACAATTAATCAAGAGCCACACACTGATTCTCAAAAAAAAAGGAGCCACACACAACTAAAACAGAAGGCACAAGAAGAACAGTCTCGGTCAAAACTGAAGAAGAAGAAGAAGAAGAAGAAGAAGAAGAAAGAAGAAGAAAAAAGAGTAGCGGCTGGATAAAACAGAAGGAGGAAGGCTGGGGAAATGGTCGACAACATGGGAAAACAACCAGTGAAGATGGCATCGTGAGCTTTCTGCTGCTACCTTTTTCCATTTTCTTCAAGTTTTTAGTACCGCCCGATATCCATTTTTCGGCCGAGATGTCCGATATTCGGCGGTACGTTCGGTATAGTCTGATAAGGACCGATATTTTAAGCGGTACGAATCATGGGTGTTTCTGTACCGGTTCACCTGCCGGTACGATACGAAATTGACTCCACTGACTGGAAGTCATTGGTCTATTCCACCTAATGTCGAGTTTCGGACTCAACTCCCAAAACAAATCTGAGTCTAGTAAGGTCACCATTCGAGCGGATAATACGTGGCTGCACACAAAAATGGCCCTTAACAATAAGTAGAAAAATCCCTTTTTAAAAAAATTCTTTTAATTAAACACTTTTGGAAAGTATGATTTATCTTGAACAAGCTTGAAAGTTTGGATTATATTGAAAACCAAGCTTTCTTATGGAAAAAAAGAAATCAAAAATCAATTTTTGGTAAATATTTACAAATGTATTGAGATAAGCAATATATTCAAGAAGAGAGATTATTATCGTACTTTTGCATATGTCAAAAGTGATAAAACCATAATTTTAGATGATAATATAGTAGTTTGGGATTAAAGACAACATTAAAATAAATGACTACAAGTTGAATATTTTTGAATAGGGAAAACTCTATTTTTCTCTTTCCTTTCCAACCATCATCATTGGAAAAACGTAACCCCAATATATATTTATCACTAGCAAATTAATAATATGAGTAGATGAAAATTTTAATTAAAAAAGTAGAATTATATATATATATATATATATATATATAATTTTTTTATTTATGAAGAACAAAAAAATTTCATTAGTTGAAATAGGAAGCAAAATGACATCATTTATTTTAGTAAAAATCTTTTGTTAAATTTCAACCGGATACAAAATAGGGGAAAGGAGAAGATAGATAAGGACATCATATTTTTAGACATTTTTTAGCTGTTTATTTAGAACTGGTCACATCTATGTTATACCCTAATAGGATTAGTCTAGCTACAAATTAGGCTTGTTATAGTTGTTTATATATAAAGCCCAAAGACAACGCATAATCAATATCCAATCAATCCAGTTTTGTTACGAGTGAAATAGAGTAAGCTATTGGATTGTTAATAGCCCGAGGAAGAAGAAGAATGCAAATATGTATATTGGGTCAGCTTGAGGATTAAAGGATAATGTTTGGTTTTTTCCGGTGGTTCCCTATTTATATGCGTGTGGTGTCTCTAGAAGTTGACTAAGCGGAAGAGACTATGAAATGATTGAATCCATAGATCCCAGTGCTGGCCTGATACCACTCCCCAACTCGGTTACTTAACGGTATACCCCTCCCAAAGGTACCAACGCGGTTACGTAACCTGGTTACCCCATAAGGTTTACTTACCAAGGACAAGTAGCTAATTAATCATATCGGAGAATGATTATAATTATATAAAAGAACAACCATGGCTATCCACTTGACAATATGCAGTAATATACAAATACTCTTATCAGGATGAATGTTATGCAAGAAGAGTAGCCGAAGGAACAACTACGTGATGTCCTACTCAAGATGGGAATAATTCAAGCAGAGGACATAGAGAAAGATAATTAAGTCTTGAAATCCTTCCCTCACTCACATAGCACAAGTCTTTGTCTGTAAAAGTGAAAAGACATTGGTCTTACATGCACGTCTATGGAAGGATTGAGAGAAATAGCCTAGGCTCAAGGCTTTTAATAACTCACCAAACAAAGGTACATGACCTTGTGACATTGAATACTTGCTTATGAGGATGGTGCTTGAAATAGTTTGGACTAAGTGTGTTTGGAATCTGGATACAACATAGTGGTGACAAATAGGAATAGACATTGAACTAAATATATATGACAACAGTGGTCATAGCTAAGGACAAACTTAGATCTATCTTGTACTCTAGGAGGAGGTATAGACATGAGTTCTGAAACTTGAACTTCAACCGAAGGTCTTGTATTCTTATCTATCCTACCTTCATTAGCCTTATACTCTTCATTATGATTCCTCTTAAATTGAGGAATATGTAGGTTTTGTCTTTAGAGTGAAGGCTTTTTTATTACAATTGGCACTTATTACGTTTTCCAATTTAACTTTACATTCAACTAGTTCCTCTTCCAAGTGATTAATCTTGTCCACTTGAGAGGCAAATTGATATTTAAAAATATCATTCAATTTGTTGGTTTCATCTAATTTTACAATACTTCTTTATTAAGTTTCACCTCATTTAATTTTTCTTGAGATTTCCTTGCAATTTTCTAATATTGACAATCCTTAAGAAGTTTATCACATGCGATTTGAAGGCCATCTTCACCGTTAGGGCCTTCAAAAACCCAAGTTTCCTAGTCAAAAAATAAAATTTGAAAAATTTACTCTATGACAACAAGGTCAAGGATCACACTCGAGAGATTAATTCTACACAAAGTGAAACCTGCGCAAACACTAATTAAAATGACCAATTTAGACCCCTTAGTTTATTTTAAGAAGAATTAGTCAGGTTTGATAAACGATTTATATAATTTAGTTTGATTAGCAGATTATTACCATGAGCACATCTATATAAAGAATAAATCAATAAAACAAATAACACAAGTTATTGGTGACGAAATGGAAAACCTATGGACACATGCAAAGGAAAAACCACTATAAGGGTTCATCCTAACCTTAAAGAGGAATTTTGCTATTAGAATTGAAATTTACAACTGAATCATACCCATAGATACTTTTAGACGTGACATCAATAATTCTTCCAAGCCTTTTGGACTCGTCTAATTTGAAATCCTTCTACAAACAACATTCGTGACTCCAAGGACCACCTTAATGAGTTGACCTCTACAAAATCACTGGGATGGTTTTATGGCTTCAAACTGTGTTCACCAATATTCAAAAATACCATCTTCAGATTTACTTCTTAAACTTTGGTACTGTGGTGATATAGAGAGACTAGGTTTTCTCTCTTAGATGCACGACAATAACTCTCTCTCTCTCTCTCTCTCTCTCTCTCATATATATTATGGGCATTGTATTTTTTTTTTTTCCAATTTTTATATATTATTGTAATTATTAATAATTTTGGCAGACATATTTTAAGTTATAATTGTATCATGGTAAATCACAAAAACCTCCCTTGAGGTTTGGGGCCGAGAATGACACTCTTGCTCCAAAACTTTAGGAAAATGATACACCCCGTGCTCGAGGTTTGGAAAAACTCAAAACATTAATCTTTCCATTAATAAAAAATTAACAAAACATTTCAAATCTGAAAAGATTCCATTGATCAAGCCATAACAATGGTTAGTGAAATCCCTGCTTTTTTTTTTTTTTTTTTTCTTTGGTTGCAATTGTTAAATATCACCATTATTTATCCAAGGGAGTCGATACCGTACCAAAGGTTGTATCGGTTTGACTAACGGTACGATATATTTCAGATACCGATCAATACTGGTGTACTGTTTCGGGTTTACCGCTATTTTATATATATATATATATATATATGTATGTATGTATGTGTGTATATATTATAATAAATATAAAAGTTTACCATAAAATATTTCCTCAATTCATAATTAATTATTCATGGTTTTAGATTTTAGTATCAATTAAAAAAAAAAAAACATAATATAAAAAATAGAAAGCTTAAAAGCTACCATTGCATACTAAGAAAACAAATAATACTAATAAGTTAATGTAAATAAGTTATCATTCTGCCCTAACAAAAATTCAAAAATTACAAAACTTATAAAAAAAAAACTTTTTTCTATACCGACCGGTATTGGCCGAAATTGACCGGTATGGCCGGTATTTAAACCGGTATGAAACGTTGATATTTCGATATTGGTATACATACCGGTACAGCACATACCAACTGGCACCGGTACGGTATTGACTACCTTTTATTTATCACTAAACTTATACAAGAATACTTCCAGTAGGAAAAAGGAAATAAACACTTCCAACAACTCCTCCAAGCAAGTTCATAGATCCAATTATGTACATCTGGAAATTCTCGTCTGAAATTTCTAGAGTACCACACACCCTCTTCACCAACTTTTCAAAATATGGAATATTCTTTAAAACTAAAGGGAGTGTTGTGTCATTTTTATTAAGTTTTGGTTTAAACCAAAACTACAATGGTTTTTATTTTTTGTGAAAAAAAATAGACAGAAGCATTAAAATAGCCATGAATAGAAATGCTGCGTTTGATAATGGTTGAAGAATTGGAAGACGAAAATGGTAAAATTAAAACTTGCAGAGACCAAAATAACAATTAACCCAAACTAATGGGTGTAAAATGAACTTTAGCCTAATTTAAAAAATTGTAAATAAACACTCTTTTGATTATTTGAATGGATAAGATATCGCCAATAAATTGATAGTTACTTTTTTTTTTTTTTTTTTTTTTTTTTTTTGAGAATCAAATTGATAGTTACTTAAAAATTAGAAGCACTCATTTCCTTGTCATTCAATGTAACTAGTCATGGTTCCGCGCAATGCGCGAATAATACTTTAAGCTGTTATGTGAAAAACTTATATAGAATATCTAAAATATTTTAAAGTAATAACATGAAGTAATGTTGCAATAACATGAAGAGATTTTTGTTAAATTAATAATGTAATACAAAATTGAGATGGAGAATTTAAACTATAGAGAAAAAGTTACATAAATTAGAAATTAGTTATTATGTGGTGTAATATCTTCTCCCAAAAAATAAAGGTGGTGTAATAAGTTGATTGTTTGTTTAATCATTTATTTTTTTGCTGAAATTTTTAATCATAATTCTTGCTTAAGCCAATGTAGAAGCTTCTACATTGGCTTGGAGTTAGCATAAAAAATTTGTAATTTCATGTAAATGTTTAGTTTAGTTTTTTTTTTTTTTTTTTTTTTTTTGAGAAAAATGTAAATGTTTAGTTGGCTTATGGAAATATCATCTAAAATTTATGATGTCACATTTATGTTATTGAAGTATGATAGTGGTAAGTTAAACACTTAGTGAAAATAATGATATCTTATTAATAGAATTTTATTATAATCCAAATATGTAAAGAGGTTGAGGCGTAAAACTAAATGAAAAATTACTCTTACAAAACGCCACATGACAGAATCGCATGGTCTCTCACGCGATGTTTTTTCTTTTTTTTTATATATATATATATTTTTTTAAACCATATAAAATATAAAATTCTTATATATATATATATATATATATAGTGCATACTTATAGATAATTAATGTGTATTTACTTCATTAACACGTTCAATGAATTAAAAGTTTTACATAAATGTAAACTTTGATAAGGTGGAAGCCTAAATGAGAGAAATTCAATGAAGATAGAACCTCATACTCTCTCATATGAGATCTACGTTTATATATATATATATATATATATATTGATAATTAATTAATACAAAATAAAAAGTCAGACTTAAGAGTTAAATATAAATTTAAGATATTGACTCTCAGCAAAAAAATAAATAAAGAAAGAAATTGTCCAGTGACAGTGACAAATCGTCCAGCCGGAGGCGGAAAGTTTTGGAAGGCATTGGACATTGGTAAAGAAATTGTCAGAAAGTGCATAGGTCTCCCATTGGCAGTCAAGGCAATGGGAGGTCTCTTGCGTGGTTGCGTTGATGATGTAAGCAAATGGAAGCAAATTCAAAGTAGTGAGATATGGGAGATAGAGGATCAGAACTCCGGAAATGACAAGCCCAAAATTTTGGCTATTCTGAAATTGAGTTATGACCATACCTTGTGGCCTGAAGTGTTGTTTTGAATTCTGCTCCTTATTTCCTAAGGCCTACGTTTTCCACAAGGAAAAGTTGGTCAAGCTCTGGATAGGACAAAGATATATACAAGCTCGAGCAGGACAGACTGAGGAGGAGACTGGATTTGCATGTTTTGAGGAGCTCTTAATAAGGTCCTTCTTTCAACTTTCACTCATTGATGACTAGCAGATTTTCAACATGCATGATCTTATATGCATGACTTGGCTCAATCAGTTTCAAGCAGCAGTTTTTGTCTAGTTAAAGATAACGAGCCATACAGTTTCTCTGAAGAATCTCTTCATGTGAGCTTACTCGGTAAAGATGTGGAGCAGCCTATGTTGAAGATTGTCGAGAAATCTAAGAAGCTGCTGTCACTTGTATTTCCGAGTGACTACTTGAAAAACTTTGGTCAGGCCCTTGACAAAGTGTTTCATACATTGAAATACGTACGGACCTTGGATCTTAGTTCAAGTACGATCTTGGAATTGCCTAGCTCAATTAAAGAGTTGAGGTTGTTACGCTACCTCGACCTCTCTAGAACAGAAATCAAAGTTCTCCCCAACTCAATTTGCGAACTCTACAATTTGCAAACGCTGACACTCTTGGGATACCCTTGGCTTTTTGAATTGCCAGAGGACCTTAGGAAATTGGTTAATCTGAGACGTCTGGAGCTCAGGGATTTGTTCTGGGTCAAGTCCTCCAACTTGCCTCCAAATCTGGGGAACTTAATCAATCTGCACGATTGCCATGCATTTCGGGTTGGCCACAAGACTGGATACAGAATTGAAGAACTGGAGAACATGGCATACCTTACAGGAACATTACATATCTCAGAGTTAGAAAATGCAGTTAACGTAGGGGAGGCTAAGTTGAACCAGAAGAAGTACCTTAACAATTTGGTGTTTGAATGGAGTGACAGGGTAGTCAACACACATGATGACGCAACTGAAAATAGTGTACTCGAAGACTTACAACCTCACATAAACCTCAAAGAGCTCCAAATTTGTCACTACAGGGGAACTGAATTTTCAACTTGGATGAGAGAAGGGCAGCTTCAAAATTTGGTCAAAGTTACCTTGAATGATTGCACAAAATGCAAAACCCTCACTCTAGGCGACCTACCCAATCTTGAAGTGCTCTACATTGAAGGTATATGCTGGAGTTGGAGACATGGCCAGAGGTCGATTGCCCTTCCCTCGATTGGCTAAAGTTTAGCAATTGCCGCAAGCTAAGGAAGCTGCCCAACCTCTTTTTTATGTTGAGAGTCTTGAAGATCAAAAGCTGCAAATCCTTGAAGGCACTTCCAATGGCCCCAAGATTGAGGTTTCTGAAACTTATTGACAATCCTATTCTGGAGGATTGGGGTGAAGATCTTTTGAGTTGGAATGGTACAAATGATCAAGGCCAACCTATTAGTTGGTAGCAAGGGTCTTTGTTTAATTTGTTGGAAATAGAATTACGAAGCTGTCCCAAGATGCAGGCACTGCCAAAACACTTTTGCTCCACAAAAGCTAGAGATCAGTGGGTGTGAGTTATTAGTTGCTCTCCCAAAACCACATTTTGCCCAACGTCTTCAGCATTTAGCACTGGATGCATGTCATGATGGAACATTAGTGAGGGAAATACCAAATACCAGCTCTCTATACTCATTGGTTATCTCTGGCATCTCAAACCTCACCTCACTTCCAAAATGGCCCCAACTCCCTGGCCTTAAGGCATTGTACATTCGTGATTGCAAAGATCTTGTAACTTTGTCCAAGAGAGAAGAAGGGTCACTGCCAACTTTGATATCTCTCACATTTCTATCCATCCGAAACTGTCCAATGCTTGTGAAATTAACTGAGGAACTACCTGCTACGCTGGAGTGTTTAAGTATTGTCTCCTGCCCCCTTCTGCAATCTCTAGGCCCCAAGGAGATACTGAAGAGCCTCCCTTCACTGAAGGACCTTTACATTGAGGACTGCCCTATGCTCCAATCCTTGCCTGAGGATGGGCTTCCCAGTTCTCTTCAACATTTGCAAATACAAGGATGCAAGCTGTTGACAGAGCGATGCCAAAAGGAGGATGGAGAAGGTCCAGATTGGCCAGACCTGGAGATTGATTTCCCTGTAGTTTCTTCAACATTAGCTTTGCCCAAGAAGAAATGGTATCGTAGTTTTCTGCGCTTTGGAGGTTAGTATTTCATATAATGTATATCGGGACAAAAGTTTGTTAAAGTCCTCAATTAAATTCAAACACACAGAATTTAACTTTCCTTTGAGAAATATAACACTAATTTGTATTGAAACAGTCAATGCAACCATATGTTTGAATCTAATTATGCAACCATATGTTTGAATCTAATTAAGCAACCAATGGTACTACACCTATTCAACTATACTTAAATTTTGTCCATTATATTGTTTTACAAATTAATCGTATTATAGAATGACAACTATTTAGCACTTAAAACTAGAATATCAACTCTCATAAATTCTAATATGCCAACTAACTATGAAGATTGCTTCGGACCCCAAAGACTTAAAATAAAATATTAATGTTTGTTGGTAGTTGCTACGGAATATTTCACTAAACATGAGATGATGTCATGAACTGTGCTCTCCCCCACATGCAAACAAACTATAGTAAAAATTCTGAGTATTTATGATGGCTTTTTCTATCAGTCTCTCCAGATGCGATCTTGCAGTGCAGTTCAAACAAAAATGCTATTATAGTTATTAATATATTTCATTTGTTCCAGGTAAAGAAATAACTGGTGCCCACCAGGCTAAAAGACAACCAAATTCATCTCTCTTAAAGCAAGGGCACAAAGGTAAAAGGTAAAACTAGCTCTTCTACTTGACCACACCTTGTGTAAGTGTATGAGTTAATCACACCATAATATAATATGCATATGCTCTCTCATCTATTTTATTCTGCCCTTGAAAAGATGGTTTGTTTCACATTGTGTTGTTTGGTGATGTATTAAAACCTTTGAGAAATAAACAACTCTTTATTGTACAATTTTTTACACTACAACAAAATTTCTTTGAATGAACAATCTTTAACATGATTCTTTTTTCTAAGAATTTACTTTAATATGTAGTATTCATCTTCATGCAAAGAAGTTCTTAATCCCAATGAATAACAAAATTGACTGGAGGCCATATACCATGAAATGAAGGCTACTGTTTAAAAGCTCTCATCCTAATTGTTGGGACAAACCTCACTCCTTTAAGAGAGAGAGAGAGAGAGAGAATATCACTCTTACATAACTACCTCTATGTGACATTGACTTTTTTTTTGTCTCCTTCTATCACTTTACCTTTTTCCACCCTTTTTCATAAACTGTTTATCTTCTTTTGGAGGAGGTGTTCACTTGAAAAAAAAAATTAGTATAGGGAAGATGTGATTCTCACTTTGTAAATAATGATATTGGTTGAGTCAGTAATGGTTCACATTTGTTATTGGGACCATTGCCACAGAGGTTTATCAGAGTGATGTTGATGTAGACAAAGCTGTTGACGAGGCACTAAATGAACCAAAAGCAGAACAGGAAGAGAGCAGATCCAAACAATCCTCTCCATCAACTCAAAGCAAAACAAGTTCCACAAAGGTTACCATTTTTCTCAATCAGATCATCTTAAAATTTGTTTTGCTTTAACGATCATTTCTCATTGTGTTGTATCTATAATGAAGGATTCTTACAATGAAATCTCCAAACAAGCATCAGGTCACCCACAACTAGAAGAAGAAGAAGAAGAAGAAGAAACTCAATTGGTCCCCAGGTCAGCCTCAACGAAGCATACAGAAGCCCAAGTTGAGAAACACTTAAAAGCATCAACCTCTCATCCTACTACACTTGAAATGTCATCAGTTGCAGTAGCTAGTCCAACATCTGAAACTACTGAATTAAATGCTCAACCAATGGTAAAGCATGAAGAGAGTTCAAACTACTGAATTAAATGCTCAACCAATGGTAAAGCATGAAGAGAGTTCTCCGGAGCCTATTGACAGTGAGGATGATGATATGGAGTCCTTTTACACTTCCTTGGGAGCCAATTCTGAAACTCTTCAGCCTGCATCCAGCAGTGTAACAACAAATGTCCAGTCCAGGCCAGGTCAATCTGACATAGACAAGGCATTGGACATTGTTAAAAATGTACTCGTAGCTGACTTCTCTTCTGCGTGTCATCCTGGCCGTTCCATTTCTTTAAATTCAGCATTAGAATTGTTGTGTGACTTGGATGAAAATGATGGCTTCTCTGATAAAATGAAATCCCTAGTGCTTCAACTCTCAAAGGACTTCAAAGATCTGAAAAGTCGATTCTGCCAAGCCGGTGACACCATCGAAAAGTGCACCAATCTGATCAAGCCTATGGCTGAGATAGCATCTCAACTGGATGAGAATAAAGAAAAGTACTTGAAGCTCAAATCAGTGATTATTGAGGCTGAAGCACAGATACAACACATGCATGACATGCAAACAACAGTTGGAAAGAGTATCTCTGGAGACGAAGGACAAATAAATGAGCTAAAACAAAAAATAGATTCTTTGATGAAACAAAAGGGAAAGGCAAAGCAAGAGAAGAAAACAATCTACGATGATGGAAAGAAGCTGAAGGAAAAGTATGATGTGGCAGCTAATGCAGAGGAGGAGAAGAAGACAGCTCAGTAGATCAAGAGGAAGATTGAAGAAAAGTGGTCACACTACAATAATCAGTTCAAAAGCTTTACATGCAGTGGAGGTTAGTACTTTCTGTTTAACTAATTACTACTATATATTACATCAACTTGCACAAATTCTTGTATGTGAACTACAACTCTTCTGACTATTTATAGAAGCTTTTATTAGTTTCTCTGCAGTGAATTAAAATAAATTTAACAAGAAACAAAAATTGAGAATGTCTGAGGTCAACATGAAGAATGCTCCAGTAATTTAATAGTGACAACTTTCATTTGTGCAGGAATCAGCATGGATGATATAGGCCAGGCTGAAGAAACAACCAAATTAATTCATTTTGCTTAATGCAATGGTAAAAGGGTAAATGCACATTATCTTCTTTTGTATATAATTTTGTGCTTGTGTGTGTGTGTGTGTGTGTGTGAGAGAGAGAGAGAGAGAGAGAGATTCATGTTGAAAGGGGGGCTGCTTCAAAAATGTTTGGACGACTAAATTCAAAAGTGAGGATGCTGGTGCCAACATAACCATCTTCTATGAGCATAAGATGGTGCAGGCTCATCATAGCATATAGCACTGAAAGAAGTTGTGCACATCCAACATTAGACTATTCATGTGCAATATTAAGCAGCTGCAGCTTAGAAGAGCAGATATTGTTCAAGTTGTTAGTTTGGTGTTGTTTTGTGATTGTATTGTTTGCAGCTTGTTTTTATTTGAATAAAATCAAAATCAAAATAAAAACATTGCAAGTTAGCTTGAAATTATCTGTCCTACCTTCATTTTAAAATAAGTTCCACCGGACTTAACCCAATGAAAAACATTAACTAACTATGAATCTAGCACTACCTCTACTTCAAGATTAACATTGGGTAACTCTATTGGCACACGCCACATGGTGTCCTTGCCCAAAATATTTCTTCAGTTGGAAATGTGGGACAAGGGATGTAACTGGGTACCATCTGTTAATACCCCCTCTCAATTTGACTCGATGGCGAGACATTTTTACCATGTCTGGTGATGTGTAATGGATTCATAGAGTCCCCAACAAATATAAGGTTTATAGGTATGAATGGCCAACTATATTTTAATTACCAAACTAAGACAGGGAGGGTGTCAAATCTCCTAATCTAAGGTGAGAAATATGTCTGCAAACCATAGATATAAATTTGGGTCCATGGAAGGTGTTTGGAACCCCATGACATACGTTTTGTAACATTAACCCTATTGATTTCACTTCTACTTCATTATACTACATTAGGTATTTAAGGTATGATGGGATCAACAGCCTGAGACTGAGAGCATCATTCTCCTGTCATGTTTCATTTTTTTGGATATTTGGGGACCTTGGCAGAACCGAGGCACAAGGTCTTTTTAGATCTGATGGGGAATCTATTAATTCATTTGCTGCTGCATTGTCCTCTTGTCTATGAGCTATGGGCATTCATATTTTGTCTAGTTTGGATTGATTGGGTTATGCCAAACTCTACTGACACCATACTGAAATCTTGGGAAGGAGTAAGGATAGTTCAGAGATATGTGAGAGTTTGGAGGGCAGTTCCAGCATGTCTTATGTGGTGTATTTAGAAGGAGTGTAATCAACACACGTTTGAGGGAAAGGAGATTTCTCTGCCTAATCTCAAGTTTCTCTTCTTGAAGACTCTTTGAACGGGCATCACATTCTCTTACCCTCTCTATTACTCCTTAACGGAGTTTCTAGAGTCTTTATGCTACAGCCATTGATACAAAGGCTTTGATATTTTATGTTTATGATTTTTTTTGTCTGATTTTTTTTTTTTTTTTGAAAACTCTGGTATACTACCTGTATACATTCTTTCAAATTTTTCAATGAAGTTCAATTACTTATCAAAAATAAATAAAAATTCTGCCCTTGCGTATTGCTTTTACTTAAAAATGGAGTTTTAGAACCATACCTAGGTCGAAGTGGTCTAATTTAGGGCTTACTCCAATTTCTTAAAGAGATGTACTTCCAGTCCTGGTTCCATGCCTTTGGATTAGACTACTTTAGGGAGCTTCCTTCTGGACTACTGAGTTGAGCTCTAGAGAGCTACCTTCTAGAAAGTTTCAATATTCCAAAATATTTTCAAACACTTCTCTATATTTTTTCTTTTATCTCTAAATTATAACTGCCTTATGAGGAACGTGGATGGCTTCAATGACTCATGGGTTATTTATAATGAAAACCGAACTTGCTCACTGCACATGCAGTGTATGTAAGGCACATATTTCATTTAATTAAAATGTTCTTTAATTCTCTACAAATTTATGTTTTGGCCCATTTTTTATGGTTGCGCGAACAATGAACGCTTAGCAAGCTATCAAAACAATATGCTCAATAGTGCATTTAATGTAAATGGTTGGGAAGTAATGATAATGTTTCCAGAGCCTGTGTTAGGAAGCTAAACTAAAGGCTTGTTTGGATGGAGGGAGAGGAGAGGGAAAGAGAAGGGGGGAGGGAGGAAGGAGGTGGATGTTAATGAACCTTAGAGGGCGAGGAGAGGCGAGAAGTTCCATTTTACCCTAAAGATGTTAATTTATACCTATTTCTTAAAATTTATAATAAGATAATCCTAATTGTCATTTTATATGAACATTCCCTCCCCTCTCCTGCACTACTAAATGCTCTTGCACATTTCCTCCTCAAGTCTGAAGAAATATCTTCCACCATTATTCTAGGATGTAGCTTTTTGATAGTCTATCTGTATCTAGAGCTCAATGTTGGAAAAGTTTGTTTCCATACCAAACCAAAATATTTATACTAGCTGAATGTCTCTACTGATTTTGAAAGTTTGGACAATCCAAAAGGCAAAAGTAGAAATAACTAAAAGATCAGCATATACGGTCCAATCATCTTGGCCTATTTATGGGAGGATTAGGCTTGCAGCAAGGGCCATCATAACCACACCAAGTTTATTTGTGGACCTTGCCACAGAATAACCCCAACGGCCTAGGCTTTTTGCTACGTTGAAAGCGGCATATAGCCCAGGATCGAGAAAAACCCAGGAAGCACAACTTATATACAAAGTAGAAACATCAGTACTCACTGTATGAGGACACTACATAACAGAATAAATACAAGAGGATTCTGCCACAGTGTGGACAAAGTTTGTACATCTACCAAGTTTTGCACCCTAGAACCCATACAATTGGAGTTTGCGTGTAAGCAATAACTGGATGTAGTTAGTCAGTTAAGTACAATGTATAGATGGTGAGACCGCAAAATAACAGAAATACAGTCAGTGACCAAACTAATTAAACTACCTGGATATTAATTAACTGTTTCTTTTCCAGTCCCTTTCAATGTTCTAAGTGCTAATCATATCCAATGGACATCAAGAACCAATGAGTCCACTCAATAGCAGTGATTTTATATTTGCTCAACTTCGATATCCAGAAATCATGATCACATTGCAGGGGCTATTAGAACTTGAAATTGTAACCAATCTGACCTTTTTCTTTACAAAATTTCTCTGAAAGATTTTTTGAGTTGAAGACCATGTCACAATTAGCTTCCACATTACAGGTTATTATCTTCTATATAAATACTTTGACAAAGGGAACTTCAAACTCCTTGCTACCTGTAAACATTTCAAAATTACCAATAAAACAGATTTAATGTAAACAACAAACAACTCATAATGTTAAACCTACAGAAAATTTTCTTACAAAATCAATACACGAGAGCACAAATATTACCTTCAGAGCCATGTCTTCACACACAGTAGATCTGTACCGAGTTGAGCCTTCCAATGGGCAGCTTCCCCCTTTAACAATAAAATTTGCATTGCAGAGACTGGATAGTTGCAACAGAACGTCAGACATGAGTCCACCATCCCCACCTTGAACTCCTAACCCTTCATCTCCTTGTTCCTCTTCATCGATTGAACCTTCTGCTACAGATGTGAGACATTGAAATATGGCTAATAACCTCTCTAATGGGAAAGTTCCTGGTCCCTTCATAAGTAATTCCTGTTCTGCATTCTCCTTCTTCTCCAATGACTTTTGAGAGGACCTAAGCATGAACAAGCATAGAAAGATGAAATAATAACTTGCAGTAATGAGGGAGGGGGGGGAGGAGCAAAGGGGTCTAGGATACCCAAAAAAATAAATTACTAGAGGGTTCAAGTCTGCATCATTCCTATAGTGGATGGATGTTTGGCATTCTCTTGCTACCTAGCCTCTGTAAGAGAACATTAGACACAAGCCCATGCCCATAACAAAAGGTGACACTAAAAGTAAATAATAGAGGGAGTCAACTTGCAAATCTAATAAAAGAGTGACCACATGTTACATAAATGATTCCAGCAAAGGGCCTGCAGAAACCTATAAGCTCTTCAAAACCCTTAAATTAAGAAATGCAGTAGATGGGTATTGGTTAGTTAGCTGTGTGAAACACGGTGTGGTCATTGAGTGTTAATGCTAGTAAAATAATAAGTAACATGATAAGAAAATCACAGCCTTAAAAAAATCACATTAGGATCCAATTTGTCAACCCAAAAAATAAAATAGAGGGGCAAAAAGGAGTGGGACTGATATGCCTCTCTTCATTATTAACAATGCTCCAATTAGATTCCAACTTGGTTTCCTGGAGAAAATCCAAGATGTAGAAAAATAAATGTTCAATAAAAAAATTACCAACCAAAAGCATGGATAGAAGTTCTCCTATTGCACAGTCAAAAAAAAAAGTTCTCCTATTGCAAAATAAAAATGATAATAGGAAACCTCTGCCAAGGAAAGCAAATGGGGTTCATAAGAATGTGATTCAACCACACAGATATATCCTACTTCAGAGTGAGTAGTTCTGCAACCTGAAAACTCCAAATAACTATCACTTATAGACAACACTACTATGACATAGACTGAATATCAAATTGTCAATGCACTTACTTTCGCTTTCTCTTTCGACTATCAATACCACCCATTGAATCAAAAAGGGAGGCATCAAGGGTAGCTGGGTTTCTTGAAGCAAGAAATGCTGATATAAGGAGATATTTTGCAGAAGTGGACATATGAAAATCCAACTCATCAATTTCTGCACAAACTCCCAGTTTCCTTCTGCTGCTCTTCTTCTTTGTCTCCTTGTTTGATTCAGCTGCAGGTGAAGACTGAGATGAAACCTTAAATACCTCATTTAGAGAAGGAGCAATTTGTGGCTGAAGATGAGAAAACAACCGTCTCTTCATTTCTTCATTGGGAACAACTCCCAAATCATGTAAAGGCTCACAGTATTTTTGAAATAATGGTAAAAAGGCAGTAGATAATTCATCCATCCTTCTAGTTATTCTACAGAAAGACCTAAGTACAACACTGTTCAACAAGAAAGAAAACTCTAGTTCATTAACAAAATCACATCAAGTAAAAGATCAGGAATGCAATTTAAAGATAATTCAAAACTGTATTCTTACTCAAGAAATGATGAATAAAGCTTCCGGTTTGCTTGGTTTTTCATGAATATTTGACGAAGATCATCCTCAGTGTAATCAGGAAAATAAACAGGTATAGGCTCCATGTAACCCATATTTGAGTAATATGTATCAGGAGAAGTATTGCTGACAAAGATTATACCCACCTCCGGCATCTTTAGAATGTCATAGAGATTGAACAGGAAAGGTAATATGGTCAAACTTTTATCCCACTCTCTAATAAGCTCCAAATTGTCAAATATCAAGTAGACCATATTTCCATCAGCCTGTCCAACCAACTTTTTGGTGCCCAACTTCCCAGAGTTCCCCTTAAAATTATTTATAACATTACTCAAGGCTTCGCGGAGAAAATTAACAAAATCAGATGGCCTTTCACAGCGCTTTGCACTTGAATAAACATTGGCTGCATCCTTCCTATGAAGCAAAAGCTGATTCAAAACGGATTCAAACAAGATACGAGGACTATAGCACGTACGACAACTTGAATAAACAAAAGGGCGGTTGAGATGCCTGAACATTTGAAGAACTATACTTGTTTTTCCAGAAGAAGTGCCTCCATAAATAAAAAGAGGAAGCATTGGGGAATTAGATGCACCCAAAAGGCGCACAAGCTCAAGAATCTGAATACGTCTACCAGGAAACTTAGATAACAGATCATTCAAGCTAATGGGGTCTTCTCCAAACACAAGATCCTTGATTGTTAGAGGATGTGGATCACATGTTTTCGTTGCAACAGTAGCGGAAGAGGAAGACCTGGTTGTTCTTCTGGTAACTTGTGGGCTTTCCTCCTTACCCATCTAATCAAATGAGTGAAAAGAAGAGCTTATTTTCTAGGCAATTAAGAAATCAACCCATGAAAAAAGAAAAACTTACAACATAACAATCATAGTAAGAAACAATTAAAAAAAACCCTCAAAGAAAAAGAAAAAACAAAACAAAAAGCCAAGCATTTAAATATAACTAAATTGGAAAAGGAATATCAACTAAAAAAGGAATGTATTCAATAACAGGATATATATAGGCCTGTACACGGTGCGGTGCGGCCGGTTATGAGAGTGTTTTTTGCACCACACCTGTAGGGTGCGGTTTTCCCTCGTGCTTGACCGCACCTAACCAACGGAGGGGTAAAACCGGTCTACACGAGGTGCGGTGTACAATATCGGTTTGGTGCGGTTAGTTCGGTGAATTCCTCAATTTTCTCAGGATCCAAATACAACATAATCACGAAAGAAAACAAACACGAAAGAACCCCAATATTCCAAAGAAAAAACAAACATGAAAGAAAACAAACAAATTCACAATCTCTCTAAAAAATATCCCACTTCAAATCACAAAAAAAAAATAAATAAATAAATAAAAAAATAAAAAAACCTAAACTAAACTAAACCTGAGTCGTAAAAGATGAAACAAAACTATTGAAAACAAAATAAACAATCCGAGCAGAAAGCATTACAAGGAGGAGCTTTAGCTAGGACAAAAAAGGGGAGGGGAGAGGGTGAAACTCCAAGAACAATGGCATCAAGCGGCAGAGTACAGTGACAGCAAGTGGCGAAGGGCTACAGGCTAAGGAGTGAGGGGAGAGAGAGAGGAGAGGCAGAGACGCTTGGGTTAGGAAAACTAACGAGAAGAGAGAGAGAGAGAGAGAGAGAGAGAGAGAGAGGTGGGGAACTGAAGACAACTGGGGATGGGGACTAATATATTTAGGGTTTGAATTGAAACGACATCGTTTCAAGTTTTTTTTTTTTTTTTTTTAAATCTGATACCAAAACGACGTCGTTTTGAGACTCATATTACAATTAATAATAGGTTCGAACGACGTCGTTTTGCTATTTTGTAGTTAAAATTTTCAAACCCTGCAACGTTTCCTATTACGCTCTCTTATTTCTCTCCATTCTCCAGCGCCGTTTCTCCTTCTTCCTTCCTTGCCTCTCTCAAACTCTCACCATCACACATTCTGTATATTGAAGCCTATAGTAACTATACATATAAATTATAGCATATAAATATAAATACATACCGGTGCGGTGCGGTTTCTCGTCGGAGTGCAAAATGGCCGCCGATCGCCGCACCGGCCGCCTTCGGTATGCCCAAATCGCTGCCGACCACCTCTCCGAACACCTACAGTGAAGCTTTGTATCGGTCGGATCGGTTCGGCGCTGGCCGGTTTCGCCGGTGCCGGTAGAATCTTGAACAGGCCTAGATATATATACATTGTAAGAGCATCTCCAGCAGCTTCTTTCTTTATTCTTTCTTTAATCTTTCTTTATTCTTTTTTAATATTTCTTTATTCATTCCCAACCACTAATATTTTTCAAATTCCTAACAACTATATTTTTAAATTTTCCAACAATTATATTTTCTCGATAGCCTTTTTTTTAAGGGTCATATTTTTCAAATGATAATATTTCTCAATAGTCATATTTTTCAAAAAGAATTGATAAAATTCAAGATTAACATAGATTTGATAAATTTCAAATTACATCGAATTTTTAAAGTACCTGTACAAGATTAACATAAATGAAGAGAAAATTCAGATTACAATAAAGACTAAAGACATAAAAAGTAGTGCGAGCATAAAACTTAAAATTAGATGATTCTACAACCCGCTATATCGTTGCCACAAGTGCTCAACAAGATTTGATTGGAGTTTAGAATGATTTTCTCTATTTCTAATTTTTTCATGGGCTGCAATGAATGCCGAAAATTGACTAAATTCTTCTATAGGCTTGTGTGACACTATTGTAGGGATGCTTTCAGGCACTTGTTCATAATCAAAGTCTTCTACTCCATTGGCATCACATTAAAATTCAATTATCATGGTATGCAATATTATGCATGCCTTCATGTTTTAGATGTTATGTTTAGGATAGGTTGTACACTTAGAGAAGGCTTATGCCATTCTTTGGTTAATAAACTTTGCAAAGAGAATTCCCAGTTTGTTGAAACATATCTAGGGGAGATTGTAAAATAAAACTAATGCATCATCAGAGCTGTTCTGGATATGTTGTTTGTAATGTACTACCCATGGTTTTAAAAACCGGTACGGTGAAAGAACCGAAAAATGAACTAATTACCGGTTTTATGGTCGGACCGGGGTCCGACCGATGGTCGAACCGATGACGTCATAAATAATTTAATTAATATTTATTTAAATTATATAAATAATTAATAATTTTTTAATATACTAAAAACATAATTAGGCTCATGACTAGCATATTACAAAGAGTTCACTGCCACACATTTACAGATTTACAACATTTATCAACAAGTCATTGAAAGCCCATCAAAAAATCCTCCTCTAATTAGGCAATTACAGGGAAAAACAGTTAACAATTTGTACAAAATGGTGACTTGGATTATCATTCATATTCTATTCTATTCAATAGATACACATTCATATTCTATTCTATTCAATAGATACACATTCATATTCTATTCAACAAACTCAACAATTTATACAAAATGGTAACTTGGCTTATCATTCTCCCTGCTTTGCTTCAAATCCACCCAAGTTACCATCCAACCCCAACCACAAAAAATGTAGGACTTTAGAGGGCGAGACCGAGAACCCGTAAGGACGAGAAAAGAAAATTATCAAAATCAAGTAATCAAAATCAATTAATCAAGTAATAAAATCAAAAGAAAAGAATGTTACCTTACCTGATGAAGCCGAGAAGCAGAGAGCAGAGCACTTTAGAGGGCGAGACCGAGAACCCGTAAGGATGAGAAGGAAAAAACCCAAAAAGAAAAAAAAAAACCCAATACTTTAAACCCGTGAGCTTGAGTGAGGCGGAGAGGAAGAAAAATGTTTGAGGCGGAGAGGGCAAGGCAGAGAGGAAGAGACTAGAGAGTGTGAGCTTGAGTGAGGCGGGGTGGGCGAGTCAAAGGGTAGAGAGTGTGAGCGGCAGAGAAGGCGAGGTAGAGAGAGTGAGGCGGAGAGGGCGAGGCAGAGAAGGTGAGGCAGAGTGTGAGGCGGAGAGGGCGAGGCAGAGAAGGCGTGGCAGAGTGTGAGGCAGAGAGGGCGAGGTACAGAGGCAGTGAGGCGGAGAGGGCGAGCGGCGACTGGCGAGGCAGTGAGGCGGAGAGAGTGAGGCGGAGAGGGCGAGGTCTGAGCGGCGAGGCAGAGAGGCTGTGAGCTTGGAAGTGAGGTGGAGGCGGATGTTGAGATTTGAGAGTCTGAGAGTCTGAAAAATGAAAATGACAAACGCAAAATGAGAGTGGGGCAGTGAGCTTTAGGGTTAGGAATTAGGATTCCAGCCTAAAACGACAAAACTACGTCGTTTTAGCTGGGAAAAGACAAAAAAAAAAAAAAAAAAAAAAAAAAAGTAACCAGTCAGGAACCTGTTTAACCGTGCCGGTTCCCGGTTTTCCGGTTGAACCGGCCGGTTTTTACTGTTTCACGGATTTTTCATTATTTTCGGTTTTTTAATATAACCGGCCCGGATTGGTGACCGGTTCCCGGTTGAACCGGTCGGACCGGCCAGTCCGGTCCGGTTTTTAAAACAATTGGTACTACCTCATTCATGATTGAATATATGGAGAGGATCAACTAGAGCTTTATTAATGATGGCAAACCTAAACATCAACTTGAAGCATTGCATTTCATATTAATTTGGTATATCATGAAGAATTGATGACTACGATCAAGTTTAAGGCTTAGTAAACGTAATATGATCATATGAATTTGGAAACATTAAAAAAAGCATAGCAAAAAGCTCTAGCTACTTTATAAATAACTAGAGCTCATTGTATCTCATAACTACAAACAGGATTTCAATCATAGTCAATTAATTCCATTTTTGTAAAGTGAATTCCACAAACCCCGTCAATTATTTAACTGTTATATTATTGTAGGGGGGACAATTCTAACTACTAAGATGTCAAGTTTGATTATATTACCAAATAAAAAGTTTGATTGAAATCAAAGCTGACATTTTTGGCAATATAAACCAGCTCACTTCGAAATTCTCATATTACTGTAACACATGGATCAAAATGCATTGAAAAAAAATAAAAGAAGAAGGAAGGAAGAAGGAAAGGGATTAAGCTCTGTATGAGTTTGAGTTTGGCTGACTTCGGACACAAGGAAAAAAAACAAAGGAAGATTGGTTGTACAGACTTAAAATGACTCCAGAAACTTAGAGTTCATCTTGTCTCTTGGTTGTGTTGCACAGCATACTAAGTATTTTACAAACACACTGATTTTGCAAACGAATTTACCATCACTATTGTGCTATGGTTATGGCCCTGGTTAGTCTCACTTGGGAGATTAAAGGACAACCAAATTGCACCAAAAAGCAGGTCACTTTTGCTTAACAATGTGCTAACAATATCATTGATTTTGTATATCAATGAGGGAAGGCCTTAAGTTGAATAGTTGGCATGCAAAAATAGAGATGGGGCCAAATTTTTTATTAAAAGATAAGAAACTATAAGGGAATCAAATTAGCTTATTGACTGTAAATTGATTAATTAAATAGCTATAGATGAGATCAACAAACAGAGTGAAAGAGAAAAACATAAATGAGAGCAAAAAATAAAAACCCATAAATCCAAGCAATAGCAAATCATGTATAAGCCAATAAATTCAAACATAATGCAAAAAACCATTGAAATCAAATTTTGGGTACTGATTTCCGTTGATGACCAATGTTCTCAGATTTCCTCCACAGGTGGTTTGAGCCACGGTTTGGGGTTCAAAAAAACCTGGGCAGATCGTTTTGTGAGAGAGAACCCTAATCTCAGACAATCACATGTATGAGCCAAAAACGAGTAAAACCCAATTCATAAGTCCCTGATTAAACTAATCAATGCGCTTCCACAAACCCTAATTTCAGAAAGAAAAATGAACGCTGAAACAGCAAAACCAAAATTCTGAGAAAAGGTTCGATGGTGATGGTGGCGACGAGTGCCTGATTCTGCAGAATCAACGAGAAGAACGCAGTTGGCGAAAGAGAGGAAACGACGAGATTGCCGAGAAAATATAAAAAAGGAAACTGCGGGAAAATATAACTTTCCCACCAATGAGCTTTTGTTTGGTGCAGATAAGTGCACAAAAGAAGTATACTCCCCCTTTTCGGTGAATTTAAAAAAAAAAAAAAAAATCAATCCAAAATGGAAAATCGTAACGTAATTATAATTACATGTTCTTAGAAATTTTATTATTATTATTGAAATATGTTCATTTTCTATTTATTTTCATAACATCAATTTGCAAAAAATTATTTTTACTCACGTGCATCCCTCTTGTTTTTTAAAGCATGCTAGAATACTTTTTTTTTTTTTGGTCTTTAAATCATTTATATCAGGTAAAATATTTATCTAGTATAAGAACTTACTTTTTTTTTTTTTTTCCCTGTTTTATATACTTATTTTTTAAAACATCTCACATCAAATTATCTAATTTATACTACGTTACATTAAAATATCATTTTTTTTATTTTGTTTATTATTTTTCTTTCTTCACACACAACAACTATCATCTATTTTCTTTCTTCATTCTTGAGATACGTAAAAGAAGAATAAAAAACAAAATGCAAAGTGAATAGTATTAATGTAAATTTATACAGTTATTGTAGCAATTTTACAAATATACACATTTTTAGTTTGACTAATATAAATGATTTTGGAGCTTAAAAGTGTAAAATTGATACATTTTTTTATTTTGCATGGATCGATGGAAATACTCTTATATTTTGGGTCATTTTTCACTTTGGTTCTCTTTTTTTCTTTTTTCTTTTTCAGAGCTCCTATTTTGATTCCTAAAATATGAAAATTGTTTTCAATTTATTCTTTATTGTCATCTCACTAACATAAATAAATTACATGGCAAACATACTACACCACTTGCATACTAAATGCTAATGTGACCATTAAAATAATTAAAAAGAAAGTCTTTTTTAGTAGTGTTTTTCCATATGTTTTAACTTGTGTAAACTATAAAGCTAAATGTGTATCAAAATGTATAGTGTTGAAGCAAAAATTTTCTCTTTAACAGAAAACTCTTTTTTTATTTTTTTATTTATTTGAGAAACAAACTATTAAACAACACACACATCTAATTACACTCTTTCAACAAGCTCAAACACATTACTTAACCCAAAGTACTACTACAAAAGGGCCTAACAAAAAACTCTTTTGGTTCCTTTATATGAATGCAATAATTAAAATCACATATGTCCACTTCAAAATAAAAATTACAAATATAAAAAATCAATTGTCATATTGGAAATAGAAATTCTCTACCAATAGCTTCCCTGTAGGCCGTAGATTTGGTGAATACGATATTGTTGAAGGCTTGAAGCTTCCCTATTAGGTATCTACACTTATCCACAATAGGTCTTAGAAAGTCATTAATAATCTTACTTGATTTAATTAGCTCAACAACTCTCACAGTGAATCAAGTTCTTTTTCTAATTAAGAAACGTCCACGTCTATTTGTCACCCACTCAATACTCCACATATCTTTGAGTGCCCATAAATTAGGCCTGTTCAAGATTCTACCGGCACCGACGAAACCGGCCGGCGCCGAACCGATCCGACCGATACAAAGCTTCACCGTAGGTGTTCGGAGAGGTGGTCGGCAGTGATTTGGGCATACCGAAGGCGGCCGGTGCGGCGATAGGCGGCCATTTTGCACTCCGACGAGAAATCGCACTGCACCGGTATGTATTTATATTTATATGCTATAATTTATATGTATAGTTACTATAGGCTTCAATATACAGAATGTGTGATGGTGAGAGTTTGAGAGAGGCAAGGAAGGAAGAAGGAGAAACGGCGCTGGAGAATGGAGAGAAATAAGAGAGCGTAATAGGAAACGTTGCAGGGTTTGAAAATTTTAACTACAAAATAGCAAAACGACGTCGTTCGAACCTATTATTAATTGTAATATGAGTCTCAAAACGACGTCGTTTTGGTATCAGATTTAAAAAAAAAAAAAAAAAAACTTGAAACGATGTCGTTTCAATTCAAACCCTAAATATATTAGTCCCCATCCCCAGTTGTCTTCAGTTCCCCACCTCTCTCTCTCTCTCTCTCTCTCTCTCTCTCTCTTCTCGTTAGTTTTCCTAACCCAAGCGTCTCTGCCTCTCCTCTCTCTCTCCCCTCACTCCTTAGCCTGTAGCCCTTCGCCACTTGCTGTCACTGTACTCTGCCGCTTGATGCCATTGTTCTTGGAGTTTCACCCTCTCCCCTCCCCTTTTTTGTCCTAGCTAAAGCTCCTCCTTGTAATGCTTTCTGCTCGGATTGTTTATTTTGTTTTCAATAGTTTTGTTTCATCTTTTACGACTCAGGTTTAGTTTAGTTTAGGTTTTTTTATTTTTTTATTTATTTATTTATTTTTTTTTTGTGATTTGAAGTGGGATATTTTTTAGAGAGATTGTGAATTTGTTTGTTTTCTTTCATGTTTGTTTTTTCTTTGGAATATTGGGGTTCTTTCGTGTTTGTTTTCTTTCGTGATTATGTTGTATTTGGATCCTGAGAAAATTGAGGAATTCACCGAACTAACCGCACCAAACCGATATTGTACACCGCACCTCGTGTAGACCGGTTTTACCCCTCCGTTGGTTAGGTGCGGTCAAGCACGAGGGAAAACCGCACCCTACAGGTGTGGTGCAAAAAACACTCTCATAACCGGCCGCACCGCACCGTGTACAGGCCTGCCCATAATGGTTCCCCATAGCAGAGAATCCTTGTTGAGCTCAGCCCATCCCGAAGGTGGGGTGTTCCTTCTTTTTTTTTTTTTTTTTTTGCCATCGTGTCCCAGTAAAGAATATAATTTTTATTTTAAGAATCTAAGAAATAGAATTCAGTGGCCTTAATTAGTGCCTAATTGGACAGGATTAGAGAGGTGACATGGGCTGTCAATTATCAAAGACCCATGACCATAAGTTTAATAAACCAAAGGGCCCAATCCCTTCTTGGTTTCGCAAACTTTATCCTTCATAGGATAGGATCCCCATAAGAAGTTCTTATGATTGATTTTATTCAGTTCAAAGCAAGTTCTATTGAGCATGCTGGAATGGCAGAATCAATAAATTAGCACAACTCTTCCAGCGGGTGACAGGAATTTGACCTTCCAATTGGCTAGCTTAGCACGTAAACAATTGTCTGACTTGTTTAATAATGGGGATATTAAAATATATATAAGTTTTTATCATAATGACCCCCCGATGAGGAGCCTCATAAACGACCCAACCCCCTAAATCAACACTATAGCTGAATTTGTCACCTTGACCAAGCTCCCCATTCAACTATTGATGTTATCCATGCCAATTTGCCTGTACGTAAGAGCACCTGGTATATACCATCCCATCATAGAATATAAATTGATGCTATAGCATCTCTCTCACTCATGGTCGTGGATAAGACTTGACAGCAAAATGTCTAACCAGGGTCAGATTCTAGCTATAGCATCTCTCTCACTCATGGTCGTGGATAAGACTTGACAGCAAAATGTCTAACCAGGGTCAGATTCTAGCTGAGCATATCCCCGAACAGGAAGTGGTAACCACATCCACATCTACGCATATGTTCCTCCCTGACAACTAGTTTCAAACCTTTCTGGCTTCCAGGTCATTATCTATGATAAAATTAGGTTGCTATACCTAACCTTTGTCCAACCTGTTCCCATCTGCTCGTTTGATTCTAAATGATACTAGATGCTCTTGAACCCCCCATAGAAGCATGAATAATTTAGATAAGGAAAACAAACAATAAAAAGGTGAAAAGAAAAAGAAACCATGTAAGAAATTAGGTGGCAGTTACAGGTACTATGGATCAAACAGACTACCCTTTTTTTCTTTTTTTCTTTTTGTGCTGAAAATTATAAACAGCTTAACATTTGAAAAGATGAATCCCCTCCCAAATCTATACAAAGCAACTCAAGAAAGTACCACCATTAACAGAGCAATATCAAACTTAAATATGTACCATGTTACTTGTCATAAGAAAAATAGGTGGAACCACACTCAGTAACATACTAACACTTCATACCCTAACATTTCTCCCTCTAGAATCTTTCGTCATCATCTTAAATCTCACTTGCAGTGCTGCCTCTGAGGATGGAACCACGGCGGTGGCCACCAACAATTACATCTTTAAGTCGAGATATGGGACCCAAAATCCTGCCTGGCCTCTTTCAACATCATCAGGGAAGACAAGATAAAAATCAATGTCAGTAGATGGCAAGGCAAACAAGGTGCAAGTAGTATGAAACTCAATATGCAAATCTTTATCATCATCAATAAAGTGAGCCACATTAGAGTAAAAAGATATTTATAGACAATATTTGAACCTATTTAAACTTAAGCCACATCCTAAAATCATACATAGAAAAATCCTATCTAACAAAATGACAGGTAGATCTACAACAGTTACGAATGAATCTGTATTGTGAGCTTACCAGTGCAACTGGCCTCTTAGGTTTCTTAATACAACTTGATTTTTACCAGTATAAACCAAACCCAACAAATCCTGCACTCAGGCCTTTGTTAAATGATATATGATAATATCATGTGCATAGTTATTGTACACCTTGGCAACATTTCACAGACACATCAGTAGCTCTTTCATAACAGATGCAGGCTAAACATTTGGATATCACCACATTCTACCCTTGACATCAGTATTTTTCTTTTTCTTTTTTTGATGTGCAATAAGAAAATCTTATTATTAAATAAATCTTACATTCTTGCCATTAATAAGGAGAAACCTGAGTACACAGAATTCATTCATAAGAAGAACTTGTGAAAGGAGGATTTTTTTTTTTAAGAAAGTCACAGATGGAGGCAGTAAAATATGTATGAAATTGATGCAGTGTTCTTTTATATTTCTAAAAAACTTAAGCCATTAGGGTTGTTTAGTATTTCAATCTGACATCCACCCATAACCAGGAGAGAAAATTTCCTATGTAGTAGTACATTAACTAATACAGAGAAATGCAAAATTCAACTATTACTTGAATTATGTAATAAGACTAAAAGGGAAAGTTTAAAAGGATTTAGATCCTCTAGATTTCCTAGGGTATTTTACAAAATAGATTTCCTTAAATCTTAACCATTCTTTAATGATTTAGTGATCTAGATTTTGCCATGTCAGCATTCCACTAACAATAATCTTTATTATTTTGTTTGAAACATTATTATATTATTTTAAGAGTATTATTAGTGGAATGCTGACATAACAGAATCTAGACTCTTAAATCATAAAAGAATGGTTAAGAATTAAGGAAATTTATTGGTAGAGTACCCTAAGAAATCTAGAGGATCTGAATCTAGTTTAAAAATAATTCTGAAGTTATATCATTACGACAAATTAAACCTCAAGCTTTTAAATGTGCCACTTCAAACCCCGCACTTTTATTGTGCCAAGCACTTGAGACCATAGGTGGGGTTTCATTTGGCACAATAATGAAAGTATAGGGTTTAAAGTGGCACAGTTAAAAGTACAAGATTTAATTTGTCACAAGGATAAAAACTACAGTGCTTTTTTGGACTTTCCCCAAGACTAACAAATTACATTTTACTTCCTCTATGCTTGGGGTTATTGTCAACTTGGTCCCTAAGTTTTAAAATCCTCAATTTTTTCCTCAACCTTTGATATTGTTTCCAATGAAGCCCTTCCATCCAATTCCGTAGCACGTGGCAATTAAATGCTAACTAAGCATGTAACCCCTATCATGTGTGATCACTAGTCCAATTAAAATATGCCACATTAATTAAAAATTGAAGTTAGTAAATATCAACAATCTCATTTCCTTTAGCAAAACACAACTCAAAATTCCAACCGGCTGTCTTTCAATTTCTTCTTGTCATCATTTGCCTCAACACACAACTCTCTGACTGCCACTTCCACACCAGCAACTGCCGAGCATCGCAGACCTGAAAGTGGCAAGGAACAGACTAATGCAACATGAGAGGATCTAACCTCTTCAAGGCTGCTAGCCTGCCACAACCTCATCTCTTATGGCCGAACTCTCCCAACATTCAAACCATTAACTCCACTTGCTTCTCCAAATCAACAGAACTCCCCAACCTATCTTCCACCTCACTTAATGCCACTCACCTTCATGTCCTACAATACCATCTTCAGCTTCTCATAATTCGTTGCCAAATATTCTTAGAGAATCAAAGTATAAGGGATGTCAAGTCCATTCAATTTGATTAAAACCATGTGTCTTATAGCAACCAGATTGATGAAGAAACTAATTTGCATTTTTTTTTTTTATAACTGTCACCAAAGTGACACTGTTCACCCATCACAATATCCTCATTTTTTGGGGGGAGGGTAGGGGTTCTTTAACTTTGTAATGGGAAGAGGGATTTTTGTTTTGCCAAAGAGAAGCGCATTAAGAGAGTATTGTGCGATAATAAAATACCTATTAAGTCAGAAAATTGTTTTTATAAGACTACTATAAGACAAGCTATGCGTACAGAATGTTAGGCTGTTAAGAAGCAACATATTCATAAATGAGTGAAGCTGAAATGAGAATGTTCAGATGACTAAATGATAATATACATAAACTGTCTGTTTGCCTACAACTTTTTCATTTAGCTTTTAGCTTATTTTGTTTATGGAAAACTCACTTTTTCTCACTATTTCAAAGTACAAATATATATTAACCAACTTTCAACAAAAGCCAAATAAGTTGATGCCAAACGAACCTAGAGATAGGATTCAAAATGAGGAAATTCACTTAAAGATGGAGACTATCCTTATTGATGAAAAGAAGAGGGAGAGTCACTTGACATTATTTGGTCATGTTCATAATAGATGCACTAGTGAGAAAGAGTGAGTTGATTCAAGTTGAGGGAACTAAAAAAAGATAAAGAAAGAACAAAGATAACATTAATAGTAGTAGTGGTAAATAGGACATGCCAATTAACAAAATAAAAAAAAGAAAAAAGGCCCAAGTTCATTAGCCCTTTTTCATTTATATGCATAGAACAAAAGCTATTCCCATGTTATGTTAAACAACAAATATTAGGTGCAATCATTTATCTACCAAATAGCAGAACAGAACATGTTGCTCAGTTGAAAGCAATATCATGATTAAAGGAAAAGTAAGGAGTAACCAATAGCAATCAACTTACCCCATCATTGATGCTGATCTGCCACTTAAGTTGCATAGCCTGCCACCTTTCCTGCTGCCATCGCTGCCCAAGTAATACAAGACCCATCACAGCTGCTGCTATAAAGATAGACCAAAATGTATTTGCTTCTTTTGCATGAGCATATAAAGAAGCAGCCCTTCTCTTCCACCAGGCTCCACAAGGAAGGTTGGATCCATCATGTTTTTCATCTTTCACAGGTGCTGGGGACGAAGAGATATCAGGAGAAAAATCTAGGCCTTGCTCAGAAGATTCATTTGGTCCAGGCACAGCCATGTTCTCACCAAATGTAGAACCACCAAAAGCTGTTTCACCGTGTAAGGAACCATAAGTAGCAGCACTATATATACTTTGTTCTTTATCAACCAAATTTAATCCCTGGACAGGAGTGCCTTCTTCAAACTCTGTACCATGGAGAGATAACCTATTACCCTTCTCGTCAAAAAACTGTATCCCTGAGAACTCATCTGGAACAGTTAACCCTTTCAAGGACCAGTTTTCTTCATCCTTTCCACTAGATATACCAGCTTCATTGATATCAAATTCAGATGCCACATCCTTACCTCCTTGTTCAGGTTCCAATGGCAAATTCTCATGCTGATTGGGAGGAAAGACAAAGTGACCAGACATGAACAAAGCATGAGATGTTTCTGCTGCATTACCCTCTCGATAAGTATTACCGTTCTCATCATCCTTCAGTTCAACATCTTTTGGGCCAGGAGCAGCAGCATATGCAGATGCTGTCAGTGACACAACCTCCCATTCATTCCCACGTGAAGGATTTTCCTCTCCCTGCTCATTATCTGCCATCACTCAGTCCTTATTTCCTATAATTCACCTTCACCAGAATAAAATTTGAAAATAAAATGATAGTCAGAATAGCAATAAAATGTTAATTTAGAGTCAAACGTGTTATGGAAACATAGCAGTTAACAGTAGTTTTGTTTCACCATCCTACAAAATAAACTAAATTCCAAAAAGCCTCTAAAGAGGCAACACTTCAAGGGCTATTCTGAAAATAAAACCACTCAAGATATAGTAAGGCTTTCTTTCTTGTTACTAGAAGATAAAACGAGATAACCCCACACAAAAATCATACACAAGCATCAGTTGAAGAACTTCAAAGAGAGATGCAAAAAAATTCTCACCCGATCCAGGTACATGATACTAATACGATAACCAAACGATTACTAGGAAAAACCAATAAGACAACAAATAAAATATAGAAGTGATATAACTTCCCTAAATCAAAAATAGCCCATCAACAACCAGCTTGAGACTCAATAAATCATACTACTATGCACAGACACTTTATTTGGGATACCGTTACCCATGTCATACTGGTACCCACAGTGTCATGTCATAATTTTTCAGAAATTACTCATGTTGTTGCATAGTACCTGTACCCGTGTCCGTGCTTCCTAGCTACTAATACATACTCTCAAAAACTCATCTACCTTTCATTTTAACAGGCAAAAAAAAAAAAAAAATGGAAACCCAATTTGTAAAAGTATTTTCATCATCCAATTCTTGATATACAATAAAAAAAAATAAAAATAAAAATAAAAACCTTTGAAGAACTTCTTTCTTTGCACCCACTTTGCTGCAATCAGTGACAAATACATCTAATATATGTATATTACTTTTATCTCAATCAAACCAACAAAAAAAAAAAATCATTCATAGATTTTATCTAGAACAACAAAATAAAATAAAATAATCCAATTCCTTCTTAAAAACTTCATTTCTCATCATCAATACTACCAAACAATCAAAAAAATAGGCAAACAATTTACACAATCACATATGTAATTCTTTTCTCTTTTCCAAGAAATAGCTAAAACAATTATTAACTCTAATTCCTCTAATAAATTCAATCTTATCCAATCAATTAACACCAACAGTCAATTCAAATTATATAAAGAAAAATAAAAAGCTTCAGAAATTCAACTATGATAGCTGAAAACAACATAGACATACAGATCCAAACAACATATGAATCAACAACAAAGATTGTACTAAATCCTACAAAAATCAAAGAAAAAAGTATTCACGGTCCAGCAAGAAAATAAAGTCTACGCAATCAACGGCTCAGATTCTATCCGAAAAAAAAATAGATGAGAGAAAGAGAGAGAGAGAGAGCTCACAGAACCCTAATCGGAGTGATATCGGAGAAGAAAACGACGACGTTCCGATGAGTCTGGTTGAGGTTGAAAGAAGTGCCTCGAAGTGCGGGGAAAATGGGTTTTATAATGGAGATTTATTCGGGAACCGGTTATTGCGGGTAAGGACTAGGGAGGAATGGGGTTGACCGGATATGGTAGGTTAAAAAAGGTGGAGGTGTACGTGGTAGAGAGTAGTGGAGAGAGTGGCTTGTAGAAATTGGTTACTGGTCTTAACCGGTAACGTAATAGATTAGACAGAGAGTTGCTTTTGTTTCGCGTTTGCGTGTAAAAGAGGAGTTTTCTACTGTCAATGGAATCAGGTCTATTTTTTGCCATGCATCATGTGTATACGCAGCTATGGTCTATTGGTGTTGCGTTAAAAAATGGGGAAATCATCAATCATCACATGCATAGGGATTTTTTTGCCCATTGCTTACAAACTTATTCGTTAAATAACATCAAACCAAACGTATTAATTATGTAGCTTTATTTTGAATTTGAGTTCTACGACAAACTTTTTAAGAAATCTCAACTTAAATTTTTCTAAATGGAACTCAAGTTATCTCTTGAAACTTGATTTGCAAAAGCTCAAGTTTCAAATGAGACTATATAGCTAATATATTTTATTTGAGACCATATAATGAATAACTTTGTAAAAACAAAAAAATGGGTAGAAAAGCCTTTCAAAGGGCCTTACACTTTTTTATGTAATTAATGATAATCCATTGAGAAAGAAAAAAGGGAACCAAGGAACCTGCCCATTAGCATGTATAAGGACTCAATGTGGAATTCAATTTTGTTAAAGTCGAGTTTTATGCAATTCAGAAAAACATAGGACTTGAGTTGGAGAAAATTGAGTTCCATGTTTGCCATATATTATTGAATTGCATAGATTTCAACTTTGTCAAAATCGAGTATTACTTTGAACTAGATTTTGAAAAAGTTAAGTTCCAAAAAAAAGGTTATATAAAAATAAATTACTGAAGGTTTTTAACTAAAAAAGATATTCAAAAACTAATATGTAGCAAAAAAAAAAAAAAAAAAAAACCGTATATGCAGCTACGGTGTTGTGTTAAAATAAGGGGGCATGGTCAATCATCACCTCTATTGGAACATTATACCCTTTTTTGTTTGTAATTAATGATAATTGATTGAGAAAATGAACTGAGGGAACTATCCATCACATTTACGAGCACCAGCTTATAACCCCATGCATATCTATAGATATACTTTAAAATACATAATAAGATGCATAGTATAATTCCTATATATATAATTTAAATACTATTAATAGTTATTCTTATATTTTGTTAACTTTTTAAAAAGTCTTGTAGGAATATTATTAGGTACTAGCCTCTGAGCACACGGAGAAATTATAAGATCTACATAGTGGATCTACATAGTGGACAAGTGATGTGGTCCACCATTCCACTAAAAAACTTCCACTTGTTTAAAATTGTTAGTTAGAAAAAATTTTTTAAACAGAAATTAATTACTAACTCAGCAATTTTAAACAAATGGAAGTTTTTTAATGGAATGATGGACAAGTGACGTAGTCCACCAGAGGACTCTATAATTTCTCGAGCATGCGCTTACGCGAGTGCTTAGAGACTCTTTTATTTGTTGGGTAATGGTTAATCTAGAGCATTTATTATAATTTGGGATTATTGCATATTCCAATCACAAAAAAATCAAGGGGTGTGATGAAAAATTATTTCTCCACACATGATACTCATCACACCCCTAGGTTTTTTTTTTTTTTTTTTTTTTTTTTTTTGTGATTGGAAAATGTAGTAATCCCAAATTATAATAAATGCTCTAAATTAACCCTTACCCAAAAAATAGAAGAGCCTCTGAACACGCGCGTGAGCGCGTGCTCAGAGGCTAGTATTCCGTAATTATTATCCATTTTTGCCAATTTGTTTTTTTTATGCAGTAATCAACATGTTATTGATTGGAAGATGATGCAATAATTTAGTATTAACCTTTAGGGGGAGGAAAAAAAAGATCCTCTGAATAAATCTTAAAAATAGTGCATATATTGAAAATGCATAATAAAATTGTAACAATAAAACTACTTACAAAATACATGTGATGATCTTTACAAAAGCTATTATGAAGAAGTTGGTGGATCAATGTAGAAAATTGAAATATTTACATCAAGTCAAACTATAAAATAGTGGACTACATCTGAAACATGGAATATGTGAACTTATTAATATTATGTCGGCTACGGTGGAGAAGTTGGTGGAGCAATGCTATTTGTTTCACATTCTAATTGCTTTCCAGCAGCATTTGACATGAACCTATGATACAAAATATGTTAGTTTGTGTTATTAATAGACTTTAAAACGTACATAATAATGACAAACACAATAAACATCAAGCATAAACTTGTAAAATGAAATATTTGAACTGACCTTGTGATGATATTACATAGCTCCATGTATGTGAAATGGTCTACTTCATCTTGGGACTTGAAGAACTATCATTTAATTACCAAAATTTTTTTAAAAAAAAATTAAATAAAAACTATGTAATTAAGGTTTTTTTTTTTTTTTTTTTGTTTTTTTTTTGTTTTTAAATAGACGTGGTAATGATTTGTACCTGCTTTATTATCGCATCATCCTTGACTCTCATTTTTTGTTTGTCTTTACTGTTTTGGGTGTTGAAGATTGCATCGTCCTTGATTTTTTTTCTTCGTATCTTTTTTTGCTCTTGGATGTTGGAAACCACATTGTCCTTGATTTTCATTCTCTGTTTGTCTCTGTTGGCATGAGTGTTAGAGATCACATCGTCCTTCATTTTTCCTTTGTCTTTATTCTTATGGATGTTGGAAACCTCATTGCTCTTGATAGTGATTTGTTGTTTGTTAGGAAAAATAAATATATGAAAATCACTAACAAATGCAATCATGTGCATGCTCAGAGACTCTTTTATTTTTTGGGTAAAAGTTAATAATTTGCATCTATTATAATTTGAGATTACTAAATTTTCCAATCACAAAAAAACCTAAAAGTGTGATAGAAAGAGAAAAAAATCACTAAAAAACATATAATATTCATTACACACCTAGGTTTTTTTTTTTTTTTTGGTGTGTGTGTGTGATAGGAAAATGTAATAATCCCAAATTATAATAGTTGCAAATTATTAACTTTTACCGAAAAAAATAGAAGAGTCACTGAGCATGCACAACGCACATGCTTAAAGGCTAGTTTTTCCAATAACAAAGAATGTGTGATTAGTGTTTATTTTTAGACTATCAAAATAAATAATAAAAAATTTTCTTCAAGTGAAAATGTATAATATGATCTTGTAATTATAATAAGTTTAAAATAGTGTGTGCAAATGTTTATGCAATCTATTATTAAGAAGTTAATGGATCAATGTAAGGAATTTGAAATATTTACATCAAAAGAAACTGTATATAAATTCACTACATTAGAAACATCGTAAAAAAAATCATATCCAAACTACGCAAGTTATGGTGAAAAAGTTGGTGTAGCAATATCTTTTGTTCCCCATTCTAATTGCTTTCCAACTACATTTGCCATTAACCTATTTTCACATTTTAAAATGTATTACTTTTTTTTTTTTAATTACAAATAGGAACTTTATAGCATATACAACATTATGATAACATGCTATCAAAAAAAAAAAAATTATGATAACTTAAATTCAAATCAAGCATATGCTCACTGAGTTTATGCTTTTAAGGGGAGGTTGAGTGGTGTTTGACATTGTTGACCCTAATTCTAAGAGGAGTTACTGATTATTTTTTAAGGGTATTTGGAACAAAATAAAAGTCCAGTCTAAGAAAGATAATTTTGAAAAAAGAGATGAACGTGAGATATTTTTTAAAATGTGATTTCAATAACTGTATTTGAAAGTAGTACGTGATTTTATTTTTTCAAACAAATAAAAAGGATAAATGTGCATTTCTTTGTTTAAGAGATAAGAAATAATTGTAATTTATTTTTTGAACATGGTGTAGTATTTGAAAAGATTGGGATAAGGATAAGTATTTAAAAAAAAATAAAAAAAAATAAAAACCCACTCCCCCACTAACTCATGTTTTCAAAACAACCCTAATTATCAAAACAAAAACCCACCGTAAGTTAAATAAAAAAAATTAAAAAATTAAAAAAATAAAACCTATTCTTATCCCACAATAACCTACACCAATAATTCTATCCAAAACAAAACTCATCCATATGTATAGAATAAGAATGAACGTGAAAAGAAATATAACAAAACAAAAAAACCTAATTTTTAGGATATTTGTTTTTGAAAGAAAATAAAAAAGCTAAATTTTAGGAAAATAAAAAAGATCAACTTGGAGAATTGGTGTGACCTCTATCCTTAAAATAAAAAACAAAAAAACTCTAATCCTTACATAATGAAAAAAGAACCTAAAAATATATAGCAAAAAAAAAAAAAAAAAAAAAAAAAAAAAAAAAAAAAAAACCCTAATCCTTACGGGTACCGGATGAACCAAACAGTGAAAAAATATTTAAAAAAAAAAAAAAAAAACAAAATAGAACGTGAAAAGAAACCTAAATTTAAGGATTTCTATTGTTGAAATAAAAAAAAAATAAAAAAAAGCAAGTCTGAACGTGAAAAAAAAGAAAAAAAAGAAAAAGAAAAAGAGGCAAAATAGTGTGACATTATGATAAAAATTTATTAGAATTTAAAGAAATCTATTAGTAGAGTACTTTAGGAATCTGAGAAGTTTATCTATAACTAATTGATGTTTATCACTTTGTTTTAAATTTAATTATTTTTGTTTAAGATTTTAAAAAACCACGATTTTGATATGAGATTTTTTTTTTTTTTTTTTTCCTTTATGTTCTTTAAAGTAACCCAACATACTTCCCTATAAAAAAGATTTAAAAAAAGAAAAGAAAAAGGAAGGACTAAGGAGTAACTAAATGTAAATAGAAATTAAATACTTTTCAAATAGGGAAGAAGAGATTTAGAAAAATAACATAAAATAAAATAAAATAAAAACCTTAAATTCCTACTCCTAAAAAGTTTTTTTTAAAAAGCGTAAATTCTTAAAAAAAAAAAAAAAAAAAAAAAAAAAAAAAAAAAAAAAAACCAAAAGAGAGTTAGCAAAATGAAAAAGAAAGATTCTTATCCTTTATCAAGAAGCCAGTTCAAGTACAAACCCTCTTGTTTGAAATTTCTATGTCAGGCACGGCCCACGGGTAATAAGCAACCATCAAACACCTTTGAATCCCTAATCACATTCACTCATGGGTAAGTACTTGGCAACCATGGCAGGTAAGAACTCAAAGAAAGTCAATGATAAACAAAAATAAAAATAAAAATAAAGAGGAACTTGTAAAAAATAGAATCTGAAAAGCCGTTGGAGCCTTTGATAAAGTCCGTTTAAATTGTTTAGAAAACAAATCTAAAAGTAGAAGAAGAAGAAAGAAGAAGATGTAGAGCTAAATTGAATGTTTTCAATCTGAAGAAGAATGAGAGAAACTGGTAAAGCGTACGTGAGTTTGTGGGTCTTAAAGTATAGGAGTTTTAATTTACATATTTATCATCGTTAGTTAAAAATTTATAAGTGGGTATGATGAGGGTATTTTAGACATCAAAATTAAGGAATCCAAACAAGAGAAGCCCCTTAAAAAATAGTATGGATAAAATGTAAACTATCCATGTTTATTTATTTATTTATTAATTCTTAATTTTTGTTATTTTGAAGCACACTTTTTTTTTTTTTACGATTTATTTATTCTAGATTCTTTGGTTTTTGTACTCAATAACTCACTTGGATGAACATTTATGATGTAGTCCCACATTTGATAATTAGGAAATAAAACTCTCTCTAAAAATAAATAATTTAAGACACATGACGTAAAGTTGAACTCTAATTTGAAATTCTAATTATACTTTCTCTAAGTTTTGCCTATTAATATATATATATATATATATATATATATATTAGTATCTGGTCTCTCAAATGCCATATGTAGGTATATTTTAGCATCAAAGCCCCAAAAGTGAGCATTACCCAGTCTCTCAATTATAAATTTTTTTACAATTGTGCTACAGTACCATCATAAATTTACAGTACCATCATAAATTTATGATGGTACTATAGCACAATTGTAAAAGATTATATTATATTTTAATCCAAAATATTAGCGTTTTCTCTCTCTTCACACGGTCTCTCATCCTGTCTCTCTCTTGCCAAAGCTCATAAGCCTCATCACACCAAGCCTTTCTCTTTCTCTCCAAATACCTCTGCCAATTTACCCATCTCACCCATCTCCAAATGCCTCTGTATTTATTCACCTCATAAATTACTCTCTCTTCTCATTTCACTAAACCCCGCCGATGATGGGCTCAACCTCACCGATTATTGGATTTTGAGTATTTATTTGAAGTTTATGATTGTTTTTTATTTTCCTTTTAATGGGTTTTTTTTTAAGTGTTTAATTTAGTTGTTGGAGTTTTTTTTTTATTTTAAGAATGAGTTTTTGCTTAATGGGTTGATGGGTTTTTGTTTAAATGTTTAATTTAGTGGTAGCTTGTTTGAGTTTTGGTAGCTTTTTTGGGTTTGTTCGTAGTGGTGGTGGTGGTGGCAGTAGATGGTTGTGATGCGAATCTCAATTGACACACTTTGAGACCCAACAAATAATAATGGAATACTTGCCCAAGAAAGCTAAAATTCAGATTTT